>NC_048307.1:30227618-30256821 GCF_013100865.1 Trachemys scripta elegans
CTCTGGGGCCACCCGCGGGATTGCACCAGCTGGGCAGCCAGCTCTGCGCCCCCCCCCCCCCGCCTCCCCCCCTCCCTCCCCCCCCGCGTCCCGATATTTGACCTGGGTGATCTGGTCACCCTATCACCAACTCACTAATGAAATATTTTTAAAGCAAATTTTAAACTAAGGTCCTGTAGACTGACATGTTCTGAGTAAATATAAATATATAATATAATATAAATATAAATAAATATTACAGTCATGCACAACTGTTTTTTGTCAGTACATTCAGAAACTGACAGTAGATACCTGGGGGTTGGCAAATGCCTGTTAAATGTCTTCATTACTCCTTGAATGGTTCTTTTAACAGTTTCAGTGTTGTGCTAATAGGTCTGGCAGGCTGGAGACTGTTTCTCTTTTAACTACTAGATCCCCTTCCCAGGAAGACTCAGAGCCTGCTGGAAGGGTCAGAACAGGGGTAGGAACACCAGTGGGGTGGACACTAAGACCCAGTGGTGCCCCAAATTTTCAGGTGCCCTACGCAGCTGCCTATGCCTGAGGACTGCCCCTGGTGCCCCCAACCACTTGCCGCTCTAGGCCGCTGCCCAGTTCACCTAGTGGTTGCACCGGCCCTGGGTCTTTCATTAGCAGGACGGTCCCTTTCTGAGCACCTGTAAACAGAAATTGCAGCTTTAACCATCTCCTTTCCCCACCTCCAGCAGTTTGTGTGTGTAGAAGGCACATCATGGATTCTACAAAATAAAACGACTTCTAGGATCAGTGCAGCATCCTAAAGCCATTATGTACAAGTTCAGAAGTGTGATACAGAATGGCAGCCCAAGTGTCCCAGCGCAGCCATCCACAGATTGGAATATTAGGTGTGACTATCGAGGTTCATCCTGTGACGTTGTGCAGTCTATATGGTTTTATAAAAACTTGATAAGTCAATATAATGTAACTGAGACAGTTTTAGAGAAAATACGGTAATAAGTGAATGTAAGTAACTGGGATATGCCTCATGCAAAAGGTCTCTTGTAAGGTATCATTACAAAGCTTATAATCTACTGAGTGTGATCATCTGATTTGTATAAATGTACCACTCTTGTATCTAAAACTAGAAATATAAAATGTAACTCTGAGGGCCTATTGTAATTGTGTAAAGTGTGGACCATTAATGATGGTTTGGAATCTTGATGACTCCCATTGTCTGCAGATGGCTGTATTTACCTGTGAGTCTTCCTGTATATGTGTGTGCTGGCAAGTGAGTAATGAAGTCTTGCAGTGACATGTGATCATGTCACCTGAACTGGAATCCATCTTTAACCTGGTGCTTTTCCAGTGAGGGGGGGTGGAAACCCAGAGAGACAAAGAGTTCCCGCCTTATGCAAAAAATATATAAAGGGGGGAAGAGAACAGAGAGGTGGAGAAGCCATCATGAAGAATCCCCTAGCTA
Organism: Trachemys scripta elegans; assembly: GCF_013100865.1. Classification (NCBI taxonomy): domain Eukaryota; kingdom Metazoa; phylum Chordata; order Testudines; family Emydidae; genus Trachemys; species Trachemys scripta. Next base: position 30,229,054 of record NC_048307.1, read on the forward strand.
TCATCTGAGCTGCAACAAGAGCTGCACCAGGGGAAAGAATTGTGCCCAGGCCTGGAAGGTGTCCAGTCTGAGAAAAACTTACTGAAGCATCTCTGAGGGTGAGATTATCTGTATTCAGTTTGATTAGGCATAGATTTGCGCATTTTATTTTATTTTGCTTGTGACTTACTTTGTTCTGTCTGTTACTACTTTGAACCACTTAAATCCTATTGTCTGTATTTAATAAAATCACTTTCTATTTAGTAATTCACTCAGAGTATGTATTAATACCTGGGGGAGCAAACAACTGTGCATATCTCTCTATCAGTGTTATAGAGGGCGAACAATTTATGAGTTTGCCCTGCATAAGCTTTATGCAGGGTAAAACGGATTTATCTGGGTTTAGACCCCATTGGGAGTTGGGCATCTGAGTGCTAAAGACAAGCGCACTACTGCGAGCTGTTTTCAGGTAAACTTGCAGCTTTGGGACAGGTGATTCAGACCCTGGATCTGTGTCTGAAGCCAGACAGGAGTGTCCGGCTCAGCAAGACAGGGTGCTGGAGTCCTGAGCTGGCAGGGAAAACAGAAGCAGGGGTAGTCTTTGCACATCGGGTGGCAGCTCCCAAGGGGGTTTCTGTGATCCAACCTGTCACACATCCAAACATTATCTTCCTATGAAATCTGAATGAAGAGCCCTGTCTGAGACGCTGGCCAGCATGTGTGCATGGAAAGGATGGAACCTGGTGTAAGAGCAGTGGGGCTATTCCTTGCTGCTTCAAAAATTATCATGTCTAAGGTGTTGGATGGGTCATAACGAGTCCCCCTTGATATGTCATTATTGCCTCAGAGTTTCAAGTGTTCTGTCTTCATGGTAGCATTAGGTGACTCTAGCTATGTATTTCAGATTTTCTTCCATCTCTTCACTATGTGAGATGGGAGCCCAGTGACTGCAGCCCAGCCTCTCCAATAGCTCCAAGAGACGACCCTGCCCATTTTGGAAGGTGTTTCCCTTGGCACCATGAATTCATTTTCTCGTTGGAAAGAGGGTTTCCCTCTGGTTATCTGTTAAAGCAGGGGTTCTCAAACTGGGGGTTGGGACCCCTCAGGGGGTCGCGAGGTTATTCCATGGGGTGTCATAAGCTGTCAGCCTCCACCCCAAACCCCACTTTGAATCCAGCATTTATAATGGTGTTAAATATATTAAAAAGTGTTTTTAATTCATAAGGGGAGGTCGCACTCAGAGGCTTGCTATGTGAAAGGGGTCACCAGTACAAAAGTTTGAGAACCACTGTGTTAAAGGTCATTAACAAGGCACCTAATGCCCTTGTTCAGTACCCTCCTGGCCTCTCTGTGGGCATGGCATTGTCCTGCCCCAGCCTTGGCATAGAGAGTGCTCTGAGCCTGCAGGGTCCTTAGCCCTGTATGGGGATGGTAACGCTAATCTGAGTGAGGTAACTTGGTTGGCAGAACATCAGGCCTTTCATTGGAGGCCTGGAGACCAAGTCCTTGTTCAGCTGCTTTGCTCTTGGTTCATAAGGGGCCTTTCTGGGGGAATCTCAACAATACCTACAGTTGTCAGCTGGAGGGCTGAGCTTAGGGGGAGACCAGCAATACCCCTGCTCCTAGAAATGACTGTCTTCTCATGGACTCCTGCTGGTTGAGTGCAGGATTCCCAAGAGAGATTGGTGATTATGGGCCAACTTGCCCCTTCTCCAGACTCAGAATATTCCAGCTGGGGTTATATTGACTGTCTGAGGAGCTCAGAGCGGAGTTAACCCCAGCTGAGCTTATGGTGGAATGGAACCGTGGACCTGAGGAGCTTGCTGCTCTTCTAGCCACCACCGTCCTCTGCTCGTCTACAAGGCTACGTACTAGCCATTGTCTGCGGAAGTTCTACCAGATCATATCAAACTCCGACCTGAGACCTTTTCAAACTATAGCTTGTTTCCATGCAAACCTAATCTAATCAGCTCTCTGCATTCACACGGTTTGCTGTTAGTGGAGAGGCATGTAATTAACAATTATAAACAATCAAATGCCATGTGTCTACCAAGCTGTAATTCACATGGGGCAAATGTATATATAATTTCAGTCCATCTGCTCAACAGAACAGAAACGATCACCACACTGGGTGAAGCCTGGAGAACTTGGGGTGGGGGGTGTTAAAGAGTGTGTGTGTGTGTGCGCGCATGCACCCCACAGGGGACTGCCTTGGAGCAGGTGCTACCAGGCACTAAGGAATGATGCAGAAGACAGTGCCACAGTGGCTAAGCCCCTCTATCTGTGCGCGTGACCCTGCAGTGTGTCGACCTGTCTCGGTCCTCTGCTGACCTGTCACTCTGTGCAGAGTGCTGGCTGGTCTCTAATATCAGTGGGGCCACCTGAACCCCAGAACCCACCATCTCCAAAGCGAGGCAGTTCCTGCTGGTGAAGTACCCCCCACTCCATGACTGTCAGCACCTTCCTGTTCAGCCTCTCATCCTGGTTCCTTCACCATCACCCCCTTACATGCGTTGCCAACATGCTGTACCACAGGTCTCTTGCTACCACCTCACATTCCCACTTGTGATCCTTGTAGCCTGGCCAGGTGGGACCATCGTGGGGAGCGTCATGTGCATAGGGCAGCTGGAGGCCCAGCCTTGGGTGGCAAGAGAGCTGGAAGGAGCCCTGTGCATCTCACTCTGCAGAAGACCCAACTAGGGCCGTCCTTACCCATACGCAAACTACGCAGCTGCATAGGGCACCAGGAAATTTGGGGCACCAAATTGCCCCAAATTTCCTGGGGTCCTACGCAGCGGCAAGCCTGATCTCCCCTGGCTGGCTGAGCTGGCCAGGAAAGCTTCCCCCGCCCCGCCTCTTCCCACTCCTGCTCCGCCCCAGACCCACCCCCACTCCACCCCTTCCCCTGAGCTACGTCCCAGGGGACTGCAGCAGGTGTTGGGTGTGCCCTGCACTCACCAGGCGGCGGGAAGTGGAGTGACCCGTCCCCAGCCCACTCCGCTTTGCCGGCTCGTACTGGGAGGTGGGTTTTCCCCCCTGTCTCCCCCCCTGCGTGGAGGCCTGGGGCCAGCCCCCTCCTCCCCATGGGGGGTCTGCATAGGGCACCACAATGTCTAGGGATGGCCCTGGACCCAACACAACCTTGGGTCACTTCAGCTGGTGGCTCCTTGGCTCCAATACAAGTTCAGCCCCTCCCTCTACCATGGAGCAGACTCAGGGTGTAAGTCAGTGCTGTAGCCCGTCTGCTTCATTCTCTTCCTCTGTTGTCTCACTCTGTCCCACTTCACCTTCGCTGCTTCTGCTCCATTCCCCCTGTCTCCTCTTCACCAGGCCTCACTTTCCTCCTGCTCCTCCCTCCATCCTCCCTATATCCTTCACCCTGTCCCTTTCTCCCTCCGCTTTAGCTGTCTTCTTTCTCTGACCTTCAGCCGCAGCTGGTCTTGTCCATCTCTATCTGACTCTGCTCTTCTGAATGCAGGCCCCTGCACCAAGTCTCGAAGGCACCCGCCGGCTCTGGCTGACCCTGAGTTGGAACAGATGATGTTTGCATGTGGCTAGCATGCTGTGTGAAATGAGATGACAGCATCCCGATGGGACCTGCTCTCCTCTGCTAATGCAAGAAGACAAGCTGCCTCTTCAGGCAGAGCTGCCTTCTCTGACAATTTCTCACCCACAAAACCATTCTCCTTCCGCAGCTCTTCATAGCAGTTATCTAACTCAGAGGCCCTGGGAAACCACTGGAGGAGAAGTGAAGTTAGCCGATGAGGGGATGTCTACACTGCAATTAAAACCTGCAGCTGGCCTGTGCCAGCTGCCTTGGGCTCAGACTCGGGGGGCTGCTTAATTGTACTCAGACAGGGGGAGGGATAGCCTGCTAAACCCGGGGTTGTGAGTTCAATGCTTGAGTGGGCCACTTAGGGATCTGGGGCAAAACTCAGTACTTGGTCCTGCTAGTGAAGGCAGAGGGCTGGACTGGATGACCTTTTGGGGTCTCTTCCAGCTCTATGAGATAGATATATCTCCATATATTTATATTTTATTTTTTTTATAATTGCCATGAGCTCTGGGGGGCCCTCCCACCTTGCAGGGTCCTAGAGCCTGGGCTCCAGAACAAGCCCAAACATCTACACCTCAATAAAACAGCCCTGGGGCCAGAGCCCTGCAAGCCCGAGTCTGCTGGCATGGGCCAGCTGCAGGCTTTTAACTGCAGTGTAGACACGCTGAATGGCTTAGCACTGGTGTGCAGCTAGGAGGACAGAGTGCAGAAGAGGGTGGGCATTGCCTCTTTCCAAGTATACGCAGGGGAATACTAGCTATAGGGCACTCTTATCTCTGTCCCTGTGTAACACCGACAAACCCCGGTCGTTGTTCAAGTGGGAACCTGGGACCTCTGGAGCTAAATACACAAGCCTCTACTGCAGGGGTGGCCAACCTGAGCCTGGGAAAGAGCTAGAATTTACCAATGTACATTGCCAAAGAGCCCCGGTAATACGTCAGCAGCCCCCCCTCAGCTCCCACCCCACTCCCAGTGCTTCCTGTCCACCAGCAGCCCCACCGATCAGCACCTCCCCCTCCCTCTGCACCTCCCGACCAGCTGTTTCGTGGCATGCAGGCGGCTTGGGGGTGGATGGGAGGAGCGAGGACACTGCAGGCTCAGGGGAGCGGGTGGGAAGGGGTGGAGTGGGGGCAGGGCTTGTGGCAGAGCCAGGGGTTGAGCAGTGAGCACCCCCCGGCACATTGGAAAGTTGGCGCCTGTAGCTCCAGCCCCGGAGTCGGTGCCTATACAAGGAGCCGCATATTAACTTCTGAAGAGCCGCATGTGGCTCCGGAGCCACAGGTTGGCCACTCCTGCTCTAGTGCATGAGCTAAAAGTCACGTGGCCTTTAGCTAAGGCTTTAGCAGACTCATTAATCTCTAAGTGGTATCAGTGCCACTAGAGGGGACAAAGCACCACACCCAGGAGATGTGTGGGTTACAACTGCACCCGGGGCATATGGAGCCTACCGCAGTCACAGGGAGCATGGATTTTAATCCTGCTGGCCTGCATTTATGTGTGGCAGTCAGTCGCTGCAAGGCTGATGTCTGGCACTAGCTTATTGGTGTGTGGATCTTCTTGCACTCTGGTTGCGAGGGTGAAATCTGGCACTGGAGTGCTGCTCTGTGTAAATGATGCATTCAAACCCTGTGACTGTGAATTCCAGCCCTAGTGCAGTGGTGTGTCTATCCTGCTACCCCCGGGCTGTGTGAACTCTGGCACTAGCGCGCTGGGGTGTGGATCCCTCTGGACTAAGTGCAGAATCCACACGTATGCACCTGGAAGCCCCCAACAGTGCTAAGCTGGCAAGGAGGGAATGGTACAAGTGACCACACATGCCTCACTAGCCATGTGTAGTGCATTGCTCGTGACCTTTGACCCTGCGAGAGAATATCCTGCCACCTCTGATTAATTCTGGGGAGTCAATGTTAAAATTCTTGCCTTCCTCGCCCAGTGAGATCATCACAGGGTCCAGAAAGATACATGCTGTCGAACAGCAGAGAAAGAACGTCAACTCTCCCTTTAATCCCCTCTCCTCTTCATGGCTTCATGGCTCAGAATTCCCCAGGCACTTGAAATACACCCCTGTGCAGAAAACCAGCACCTGGCCTGCGTCCCATCTAAACCCTATTTTGAGAAGTTAGTGGTGCCAAGGGCGTGGGCTGGCCCTTTACGCTGGCGAAACTTCCCCCTTGAACTCTCATCCCATCAGCTCTCCATGCTGTTTTCAGCAACTTTGGGGTTAAGTGGAGCATAGACACTTCCCAGTTAAGCCTCTTTCCCACCTAGTCTGGTTTATATCTAAAATTAAGGGTACGTCTACACTACCCACCGGATTGGCGGGTAGTGATCGATCTGTTGGGGATCGATTTATTGCGTCTAGTGTAGACGCGATAAAATCGATCCCCGATCGCTCTGCCGTTGACTCCGGAACTCATATACTTTAAGGTCAGAAGGGATCATTATGATCATCTAGTCTGACCTCCCGCATGATGCGGGCCACAAAAGCTGACCCACCCACTCCACCACGGTGAGAGGCGGAAGCGGAGTCGACAGGGGAGTGGCAGCGGTCAACTCGCTGCCGTCCTCACGGCCAGGTAAATCGACCTAAGATACGCCGACTTCAGCTACGCTATTCGTGTAGCTGAAGTTGCGTATCTTAGGTCGACCCCCTTCTCTCCCCCAGTGTAGACCTAGGCTTAGATCAACCTGGCTACATTGCTCAGGGCTGTGAAAAATGGTACACCCTGCGCAGGGCTGGCTTTAGCAGGTACGGGGACCCACGCCAGGATGCAAATTCTCTCGTTCCCCCCCCCCCTGCCCCGACTCCGCCCCCTCCCTGCCCCATTGGATCCCTCCCCAAATCCCCTCCCTGGCCCCGCCTCTTCCCCAAGCACGCCACATTCCTCCTCCTCACCCCTTCCTCCCAGGCTTGCGCTGATCAGCTGTATGGCGGCGCAAGTGCTGGAGGGAGGGGGGAGAAGCAGGACACGGCTTTTTTTTTTTTTTTTTCTGCTCCGCTGGCAGCCCCGGATGTTGCAGGGCCCTCTTAGGCGTGAGGCCCCATTCCGGGGAATCGGCCAAATCGACTTAAAGCCGGCCCTGACCCTGCGTGACGGAGTGAGGTCGACCCAACCCCCATTGCAGACTCAGCAGAAGAATTCTTCCAGGCTGCCTCCTAAGAGAGGTGGTTTAACTACAGCGATGGGGAAAAAACCTTCCCTTGATTGTGGGGAAATGTCAACATTGTCAGCACTACAGCTGCAGCCCTGTAGCTGGGCTACTGTAGTGTCACCATACCATGAGAGTTGCCTTCTCTAGCTATTTGGAGGACTGGTCATATGGTCCATTCCCCAGCTAGGACTGGCCAAAAATTCAGTCCAAACTGTGTTTCGCCATTTAATAAAAAAAAAAAATTACCAAAATTTTTGCCAAGTATCTGCTTTTAGTGGAGAATTTAGATGTTCTTTTTTTTGGTTAAACAACAGAACCAAAATAGGTAGAGTCTGAAATGCTGCCTCAGTACTTCATAGGGGTTGTAGTTCAGCTGCCTCATGTCCCATTCTTCCCAGTCTTCATATCTTATGGCACACTGCATAGTAGAGAGAGAGAATGAGCTGGGAGCACTGGGCCTGGTGCAGGATCTGAGACCTGAACCAGAGGCTGTGAACCAAAGTCAGGTCGTGTATTAAAGCAGATGCTCACAAGTACACCTCCCTCCTTGCCAGTACATGAACTTGGCAAAGTTGTTGCTAGTTTACTAGGCACTAGATATTTATGTCAATGTATTTCAGCTAGTACAGCTACATCCCAATCTAGTACGAGATAAGGTGGTTTGACAAAACAGTGAATCAGGATGTTGTGTCCAAGATATCTGTTACCTCCCCTTGTTCCTATCAGATGTCATGAAATAGGTAAGGCGGTGTGGAAGTTGTGTATGTTAGCTGTTTCTTAAATAAGTAAATGAATGGAAATATCCTATCTCCTAGAACTGTAAGGGACCATTGAGTCCAGCCCCCTGCCTTCATTAGCAGGACCAAATACTGATTTTGCTCCAGATCCCTAAGTGGCCCCCTCAAGGATTGAACTCACAACCCTGAATTCAGCAGGCCAGTGCTCAAACCACTGAGCTATTCCTCCCGCCTTAGTCTATAAATGTCAGGGTACTTCACCTTCATTCTTTGTTCGGCGGAGGGAGCAGTGGACAGTCCCACTGCTGACTGAGCCATTCTCTGCCCCGGGGCACTCATGTGTTAGCCTACATGTAACCATGGAGCCAAGGTGCTAGGACTGTGTTTTGACAGCCATAAACCTGGCCGAGTGCCTTGTCACCAAACCGTGCCTGTGGTCAATCGAAGTGCAGCATGTTAATTCAGCAGACTATCTACTAATAACACTGATGCTTCAAGGACAGAAGTACTGAGCAGCCTAAACAGCGTTACTGAGGTAACGACATCCCAGCCTTCAGCACTTAACAACGCTGGGTAATACTCTTGAGGTCTGATAAACCAGATACGTGCACAGAGCTGGACAGAACATTGAAAGAACACACACACACATGCCAACTGACAACACGCTGCAGCGATAGGCCTGTCGTGCTGCACCACCTCCCCTCTGAGAGGGGAGAAAGTGGCGCATCATGGGAGATGTCATTCAACTAGGCAGCCCAGATTAAAGAGGGGAACAGGACCATGAGGCACTGTGGTGACATTTCGGAATTGAAATATTTCAGTTTTCAATTTTTTGCTGAAAAGTCACAATCTTCTGCCGAGGAAAACCCTGCATTCTGAAGCCAGCTCTACTGCTGTCTTCATGGCCTGCATTCACTCTTTGAAGATGTACTGTCTCCCTATCACAATTGAATGGAATAACCTTTCCAGTGGTTGCAGTCCAAGTAGCTCTGTGGGGGCAGGAAGTGCCCTTTGCTATATATTTGGTAGCGCCTAAAAACCAGTTAGGTCAGGGCCCCACACTGCTAGGCACTGTAAACGTAGAAATGTTGAGGAAGAATAATTCACAAAAACTTAGTGGAGAGCTTCAAGTAATGAGAGCTCAAGAAAATCGCTATCTTGGACAGGAAAAGACCAAATTTGGTTTTTTTACTCTGTTACAGATTATCTGCCCAGCTCTGCTGCTGTGGGCCAAACATGCTGACAATATCCCAGAAGGCTGTCTGTCTGCTGAGCACAGCAGGAGCTGTGCTTCCATGAAGCAGCTGGTGTATTATGACCAACGTAGCGTTGGTGGAAAGCATACATAGCTGCCGCCGTTGGAGAATGTCAGTCCCACAACAGGAGACAACAGCTGCTGTGGTGTAGAGCTTAATCAATGCTCTTAGGAAACAAAGGATTGATCTGATGAACAGTAATCTTCATGGGCTGAGATGTTTGACCTTCAAATGATGTATAGGACCGAGCATTTGAGGCACACTCATCAGTATGGGGAGCCTGTAGCTTTGCAGAGAGCAATTCAGCCTGCAGGCCTCTCGTGAGATAAACCACTTGTCTTGAGTCTCTTCATGAAAACTGGTCCGTCACTAAGCGCTGTGTGTAGGTGACAAAGGCCCTCTTCCTCTCTGGGGTTTTGTTTGTGATCACGTCTAAAAGGGGGAGATCAATTGTGGTTTTGGCATCTAAACGAGTACCTTGCTGAGAGAAATTGACTGACGTCTGGTACATCTCTCTCTCCCCCATTCCCTCCTCTCCCCTGGAGCAGGTTGGATGTGCCCAGGAGAGAGAGAGGACCTCCTCCTACACTACAGTCCAAGGGGGAGTTAGGGCTATTGCAGCACTTAGACCTTGTCTACATTTAACATTCAGATTGATATAGTACATCCCTCACGGATGGGAAAAATTCACACCCTTGAGCACCGTAGTGACGTCAACCTAACACCCAGTGTATATGCGACTAGGTCACCTTGGTTGGGCTAATACACCTGACTGGAATATTGGTATAGAAGGGTGCAGCTTGCTCAGGAAGGACTAGAAGGGGGAAAAGGGAGGATTAAATATGTATACACTGGGACTGAGGCTGAGATGGAAACAGGAAACAGACTTGTTGAAAGTCTCTGGGTAAGGATAAAAGGGGTAAAAAACAAGGGTGATGTCATGGTAGGGGTCTACTACAGATCACCTAACCAGGAAGAAGAGGTGGATGAGGTTTTTTTAAAGCAACTAACAAAATCATCCAAAGCACAGGACTTGGTGTTGATGGGGGACTTCAACTACTCAGATATCTGCTGGGAAAATAACACAGCAGGGCAAAAATTTATTGAAGTTCTTGGAATGTATTGGAGACAAATTTTTATTTCAGAAGGTTGTCAAGGCTGATTTCCCCACTCTGGCACTTTGAGTGCAGAAGGTGGGGGGCCTGCAAGGATTTAAAAAAAATAATACTTGCCACTCCAGGCTTGTATTAAACTCCCAAGGTTACAGCTTTTCTCTGACCTTGGCTTGGTAAACGCTACCACCACCTAAATGCAAAACCTCTTCTTTTGGAACCAGGAAGGCGCACTTGGGAATTCCTTCCTGTGGGGTACACTCAAGCCCTTTCACGCCCCCTCCCCCACCTCTGGGGAAGAGCTGAGAAAAAAAACAAAGGAAATTAGGTGTTGCCACCAGCTAATTAAACACAAAACTCTTAGGACACCAAAAATCCTATCCTGTCTTAAAAAAAGAACATAAAAATGGCCCTACTGGGTCAGACCAAAGGTCCATCAAGCCCAGTATCCTGTTCTCTGACAGTGGCCAATGACAGGTACCCCAAAGGGAATGAACAGTCAGATTATCATCAAGTGATCCAGACCCTGTCACCCAATCCCAGCTTCTGGCAAACAGACGCTAGAGCAGGGACGGGCAAATTTTTTGGCCCAAGGGCTGCATCGGGTTTCGTAAATTGTATGGAGGGCCGGTTAGGGGAGGAGTTCGTGGCCCCACCCCCACCGCCTATCTGCCCCCCCGGGACTCCTGCCCCATCCACCCCCCGCGTTCCCTGATGTCCCCCCACCGGGACCCCTGCCCCATCCACACGCCCCGGCTCCCTGTCCCCTATTCAACCCTGGACCCCTGCTGCCCCATCCAACCCTTCCTCTCATTCCTGACGGCGCCCCCCGGGACCCCTGCCCCATCCAAGCACCCCTTCTCCCTGTCCCCTGACTGCCCCTGGAACCAGGGCTGGCTCTAGGTTTTTTGCCGCCTCAAGCAAAAAAAAATATTTGGCTGCCCCCCGTCCCAGCCCTGGGCTCCTCGCCGCACCCCCCTGCCGCCCCACCCCTGGGCTCTCCCCCCCCCCCCCCACACACACCCTGCCGCCCCAGCTCTGAGCTCCCCCCTACCCTCCCACCATTGCTCCCATACACACCTCCTGCTGCCCCAGCCCTGGGCTCTTCCCCGCCCCCACACCTGCACCCTCCTTCCACCGCAGCCCTGGGTCACTGGTAACTCGCTCCCAGGGCAGGTCATTCAGCAGGAATTTTAGATGTGCACAGAACACAGACAGGACTGGTTCCCATATGGTTACAGAACTGCAGTAAAGTGGAACAATTTTCAGCTTGTGTGATTGGAGGATATCTGGATGCATATTATAAGACTGTCCTACATAAATAAGGAAAAGTTGAGGTGCCTTTATTATTCTTTTGTTCCACTCTTTCTTTCTATGGGGAATTTGCCAATGCAATATCACTGTCTTCCTTTTAAACAAACAAACAAACAAAAAGGCAATGGCTGTTGAAAATAGCAATTCCAGTCCTAACAACCACTGGGAAGCATTTCTTGCTCAATTTTATCCTACTTTTTCTACAGCAAGTTACAGTGGATCAGTATATTTGATTTGGGAGAAATAAAGTAACAGCCGCCCAAACTGAGCTTGAGCACTCCTGAATTTTGAGGTGTTCAAATCTGGAAGGCAGGGGCTGGAGGGGGGGGGGGGGGGGGGCTGTGGCTCCACAGGGGAGCACGGCAGCATGTATGCAGCAGCGTGTCTGGCGCTGCGCAAAGCCAGACACGCTGGTCTGAGTGGCATGGTAAGGGGGGTGGGGGATTGGAGAAGGGGTAGGGGGTTCCGGGGGGGCAGTCAAGGGACAGGGAGCAGGGGGGGTTGGATGGGGTGGAGGTTTGGGGGGCAGTCAGGGGCAGGGAGAAGTGGGGGTTAGATGGGTCAGGGATTCGGGGGTGGGGGCAGTCAGGGGACAGGCAGCAGTTGGATAGGCATGGGAGTCCCAGGGGGTTGTCAGGGGACAGGTAGGGGGTGGGATCCTATGGGGGAAGTTGGGGGGTGTCTCAGGAGGGGGCAGTTGGGGACAAGGACCAGTGGGGCTTAGATAGGGGGTGGGGTCCTGGGGAGCAGTTGGGGCAGGGGTCCCGGGAGGGGGTGATCAGGGGACAGGGAGCAGGGGGGGTTGGATGGGTTGGGGTTTCTGTGTGGGGCAGTTGGAGGGAGTGGATGGTGGCAGGGTGGGGCTACCCTCCCTCCCCGTGGAGTGTCCTATTTTTTGAATGTTAAAATATGGTATCCCTGCCCTTCCTAGTGCAGCGCTCCATTCACAGCAGGCTGCAGCATGAGGTCTCAGCTTCCTCACTCCCTCCCCCTCTTTCCTGTTGGTAGTGGCCAAGGGAATGCTGGGAAATGTAGTTCTTTCCCTGCTCCAGGGCTGGCTCTATAGACAGGGAGCTAACCAAGAAACTACAGCTCCCAGGGCCCCCTGTTGGTTCTCAGCTCCCATGCTGGATCCCTGCGGCCCCTGCAAATGAGCTGCCCCAAGCACGTGCTTGCTTTGCTGGTGTCTAGAGCCGCCCCTGCCTGGAACCCCTGTCCCTGACTGCCCCCCGCCGCCCTATCCAACACCCCCTCCTTCCTGACTGCCCCTCCGTGACTCCTGCCCCCATTCAACCCCCTGCTCCCCCGCCGACTGCTCCGACCCCTATCCACACCCCCTCCCCCTGACCACCACCCCAAACTCCCCTGCCTTCTATCCAACTCCCCCCTGCTCCCTGCCCCCTTACCACGCTGCCTGGAGCACCGGTGGCTGGCGGTGCGGCAGCTGCGCTGCCCGGCTGGAGCCGGGCCACACCACTGCCGCCACCATGCAGCTCAGAGCACCGGGTCAGGCCAGGCTCTGCAGCTGCGCTGCCCCAGGAGCTCACAGCCCCGCCGCCCAGAGCATTGTGCCGGCAGCAGAGCAAGCGAGCTGAGGCTGCGGGGGAGGGGAGACAGCATGGGAGAGGCCGGGGGCTAGCCTCCCGGGCCAAGAGCTCGGGGCCAGGCAGGACGGTCCCGCAGACCAGATGTGGCCTGCGGGCCGTAGTTTGCCCACCTCTGCGCTAGGGACACCATTTCTGCCCATCCTGGCTAATAGCCACTGATGGACCTAGTTTCCATGTATCTATTAGCTCCCTTTTGAACCCCTTTATAGTATTGGCCTTCACAACGCCCTCTGGCAAGGAGTTCCAGAGGTTGACAGTGCGTTGCGTGGAAAAATACTTTATTGTGTTTGTTTTAAACCTGCTACCTATTAATTTCATTTGGTGGCCCCTTGTTCTTGTATTATGAGAAGGAGTAAATAACACTTCCTTATTTACTTTCTCTATACCACTCATGGTTTTATAGACCTCTATCATATCCCACCTTAGTCGCCTCTTTTCCAAGCTGAAAAGTCCCAGTCTTATTAATCTCTCCTCATACGGAAGCCATTCTATACCCCTAATCATTTTTGATTTCCTTTTCTGAACCTTCTCCAATTCCAATATATCTTTTTTGAGACGGGGCGACCACATCTGCACGCAGTATTCAAGGTGTAGGTGTACCATGAATTTATGTAGAGGCAACATGATATTTTCTGTCTTATTACATTGCTCTACAGCCAAAATGCTTCTGAAATAAATGTAGTCAAACTTTACTAATTCTGGGTCACTGAGAACGAAAATGATGCTTAAAATTGTTGATTGGCTCTAGTTTTTAAGATATGCTATTGGGTCAGTATATACGACCCTTGACTTGGGAATGGCGGAGGATAAGTGAATTATAATGGGAAGGGATCTCAATTTAAACCAGAAATGACTAAAATACATCTTTGACTGGATCTATGAATAAATCTATGACTGGGTTTGGACAGTACTTGCTTTTTAGGCAAAACAATGAATGATGCAATCTGAAGCTGGTATTGTGTCATACATGATATGAATTGCATCATGTTATTCCTAGAAGTCATGGATGATGCAATCATAACGAAGCTTACATCACTCTGCTGAACAAATTGCCCTGTATCAGCTCTAGAAATCATACAGTGTCGTGCTCTCTTATTTGTCAGTGTTTGATTTTGCAAAGGGACACATTTCTGTTTAGCCAAAGTGAGCAGAGATGCCTCGTACTTGTGTGAACAGTGCAGATAACTTCTGCTATGTTTGTGGTGAAGTGGCTTTTGCATCACAAAAGTGCAGTATAACCACTATGGTTAAGAAAGCCTATTACTTTTATTTTGGCTGCAAAATTGGAGATCAGGACAAGAGGTGGGCCCCACACATATGCTGCAACCCTTGTGCAACAAATCTTCGCCAGTGTTTGAACAGGAAAACAAAATCTATGTCTTTTGCAGTGCCAATGATTTGGAGAGAGCCAACAGATCATACCAGCAATTGTTACTTCTGCATGGTGCTCCAGTTGGGAAAGGTGTGTCAAAGAAGAAAAAGTGGACTATGCATTATCCAAACATTCCATCAGCTATATGCCCAGTACCCCACGGAGAAGGACTGCCGGTTCCTGATGCACGAGAATCATTCTCACTTGAGTCAGATGAGGAAGAGGAAGAGGATGAAACTTCTGGTCCTGAACCATCAATGTCACAGGACCCACATTTTCTCCCATCCTCCTCCTTTGAGCCACACCTCATAACACAAGGTGAACTGAATGACCTTGTCAGGGATTTGGAACTACCCAAGAGTAAGGCAGAGCTGTTGGGCTCCAGACTACAGCAGTGGAATCTCCTGGCAGGTGATGTTAAGGTTTCCATGTTCCGTGACCGTCAAAAGGATCTTGTCCCATTCTTCTTCATGGAAGGTGATCTTGTAGCCTGCAACAACATCGATGGTGTGATGGCAGCCCTCAACATCGTTCACGATCCAGATGAGTGGAGACTGTTCGTTGATTCATCGAAGACGAGTCTTAAAGCTGTTTTATTGCATAATGGCAATGTTTTGCCATCAATTCCAGTTGGTCATGCAGTCCATATGAAGGAAACCTATGACAACATGAAACAACTTTTGAGGTGCATAAACTATGACCAACATCAGTGGCAGCTTTGTGGCGATTTGAAGGTTGTTGCTCTCTTGCTTGGTCTGGAGACTGGATACACAAAATACTGCTGTTTTCTCTGCGAATGGGATAGTCGTGCAAGAGATTCCCACTACATCAAGAAAGATTGGCCACTCCGACAGTCATTGGAGCCTGGGAGGAAAAGTGTTCAGCATCCACCACTTGTTGAATCAAGGAAGATTTTGTTACCACCCTTACACATCAAGCTGGGTCTGATGAAGAACTTTGTCAAGGCCATTGACAAAACACAAGCAGCTTTCAAGTACCTCCGCGGAAAATTTCCAAGGTTAAGTGAAGCTAAGATAAAGGAAGGTGTCTTTGTTGGTCCTCAGATTCGTGAACTTCTTCGAGATGATGCATTTGACCATGCACTGCGTGGCAAGGAAAAGACAACATGGAAAGCCTTCCAGTTAGTGGCAATACATTTTCTCAGAAACAACAAGGCAGACAACAGGTTGTTGGTGGAAAACCTCCTCAAGGCATACAAAAGCCTTGGTTGCAACATGTCACTAAAGATACATTTTTTGCACTCTCATCTAGATTTTTTTCCACCGAACTGTGGAGCAGAGAGTGACGAGCACGGTGAGTGATTTCACCAGGACATTGCAACAATGGAGAAACGCTATCAGGGCAAATGGAGCCCATCAATGCTTGCAGGCTATTGCTGGACAGTAACAAGAGATGCTCCATTTAATGAATTCAAGAGACAAGCCAAGAAGCGCCGAGTAGACACTGAATAGGACTAACCTATGTACATAATAGTTTTTTGCCTTTTGTTTCATAATAAATTTGATTTATATAACCCTTTTGCTGATTTTTAAAGTGTTACATAAACAGGACAGGTGAACTATTGTCATGTAAAGCAACCATAAACACATGAAAAGACCTAGGTTTACAATTTATGATTAAAACTCTATCTACACAATATACATAGACAAAATGTAAAAACTTAAATATCTTAGAAACAGAAGCCAATCAGTTGTTTTAATTGTCATATTTGAATTCAGCACATCAAAATACATAATAAATAGCACATTTTATCTCTGAAGCAGATGACTTCTCAAAAATTGTAGACCAGTGTTATCTATCCCTTTCTTGATGATTCCCAATGTTCTGTTCGCTTTTTTGACTGCCGTTGCACATTGAGTGGATGATTTCAGAGAACTATCCACAATGACTCCAAGATCTCTTTCTTGAGTGGTAACAGCTAATTTAGCGCCCATCATTGTATATGTATAGTTAGGATTATGTTTTCCAATGTGCATTACTTTGCATTTATCAACATTAAATTTCATCTGCCATTTTGTTGCTCAGTCACCCAGTTTTGTGAAATCCTTTTGTAGCTCTTCACAGTCTGCCTGGGACAGTTTTGTATCATCTGCAAATTTTGCCACCTCACTGTCTACCCCTTTTTCCAGATCGTTTATGAATATGTTAAATAGGACTGGGCCCAGTACAGATCCCTGGGGGACACCACTATTTACCTCTCTCCATTCTGAAAACTGACCATTTATTCCTACCCTTTGTTTCTTTTAACCAGTTACCGATCCATGAGAGAACCTTCCCTCTTATCCCATGACTGCTTATTTTGCTGAAGAGCCTTTGGCGAGGGACCTGGTCAAAGGCTTTCTGAAAATCTAAATACACTATATCCACTGGATCGCCTTTGTCCGCATGCTTGTTGACCCCCTCAAAGAATTCTAGTAGATTGGTGAGGCATGATTTCCCTTTACAAAAACCATGTCAACTATTTCCCAACAAATTATGTTCATCTATGTGTCTGACAATTTTGTTCTTTACGATAGTTTCAACCAATTTGCCCGGTACTGAAGTGAGGCTTACTGGCTTGTAATTGCCAGGGTCACCTCTGGAGCCCTTTTTAAAAATTGGCATCACATTAGCTAGCCTCCAGTCATTTGGTACAGAAGCTGATTTAAATGATAGGTTACAGATGACAGTTAGTAGTCCTGCAATTTCACATTTTAATTCCTTCAGAAGTCTTGGGTGAATACCATCAGGTCCTGGAGACTTACTACTGTTTAGTTTATCAATTTGTTCCAAAACCTCCTCTAATGACACCTCAATTTGGGACAGTTCCTCAGATCTGTCACCCAAAAAGAATGGCTCAGGTTTGGGAATCTCCCTCACATCCTCAACAATGCAGATCAATGCAAATAATTCATTTCGTTTCTCCGCAATGGCCTGATTGTCTTTGAGTGCTCTTTAGCATCTCGCTTGTCCAGTGGCCCCACTGGTTGTTTAGCAGGCTTTCTGCTTCTGATGCATTTAAAACATTTTTTGCTATTACTCTTGGAGTCTTTGGCTAGCTGTTCTTCTAATTCTTTTTTGGTCTTTCTAATTATATTTTTACACTTCCTTTGCGAGAGTTTATGTGCTTTTCTATTTTCCTCATTAGGAATTATCTTCCACTTTTTCAAGGATGCCTTTTTGCCTATCACTGCTTCTTTTACTTTGTTGTTTAACCACGGTGGCTCTTTTTTGGTTCTCTTACTATGTTTTTTAAATTGGGGTATTGCTTCGGCACATAAGAGAACTGCTAATTTACGGGCACTCATTGACCATTAAAGGGTTTTTTGTTATGTTTTGTTTTTTAACCTACTGTGCAACATCTGGCATGGGCCATTGTCAGAGACAGGATACTGGACTTGACAGTGCAGGGACATCCATATTAAACCATTTAGTGAACACTTCCCCTCTGCGCTTGCCCAGGGGACTCTGGGTTAAAATGGCTTTCCTAGCAACTGGAGACTTGCCGCACTATGGAGTCCAGTATTCAGTCTCTGACAATGGCCCATGCCAGATATTTCACAGCAGGTTAAAAAACAAAACAAAACAAAAAAACCCCTCTAATGGTCAATGATTGCCCGTAAATTAGCAGTTATCTTATGTGCCGAAGCAAGCAGGCTTAGATATCTTAAATTTTATCCCGTTTAATGCAACACTGGATGCTGTTATTATTCATCTGATTTTTCCTAACCCTTTTATGAATATTAAGATCTTCCCCTCCATCTCAGTAAGCACCTTTTTTAAAGGACCAGAGCAGCGCCCACTCTTCAGATAAGATTTAATCTCTTCCTCTTCCAAACAAATGAAGACAGGGCTGAAAGGGAATTTAGTCTTTGACACTTTCTCATTGTTACAATACATTCTTAGTCCTTCTCTGCTATTGTCACATCCTGTAAGTGTGGGTTAGCAACCTCTGTTACAAACATTCTGCATGGGATGATCCCATTGGCTTTTATCACAACCGCCATACATGTGATGCACAACTGTCTGTCTAACCTGGTTACTTGTTGAGGAAGCCGTGATGGCCTGTAATGCTTCAATCCAGAGTGCGGGAGTAACTTCAGCTGTAAATCCCTACCCTGATTTGCTTTTGCTTTGTGCTATTAGATTTTGTGTAGTCTGGACCTAGATTTGTCTGTTTTTCTTCTAAAACATGGCACACAGGTTTGTTTGAGGTAATTGCACTGCTCATGTCTTTAAAAAAAAAAGTCATTCTGTTGAATGCATTCTATACAGATACAATCATTTCTTCCCAGAACTGCAGTTATTTCGTCTCTAGCTTTTAATTGCTTTTGCCTCAAAAGACTTTGTGCTGCTTCCCACTCTCTTTGATGATTAAAAAACCCCTTTATGTGGAGGGAAGGATGACCTTGCAGCTAAAGCACAGCACTGTGGGACAGGAGATCAGGGTGAGATTCCTGGCTCTTCTATTGCCTTCACTGGGCCACCTTTGGCAACTCATGCAACCTTTGTGCTTCTGGTTTCTCGGCTGTAAAATGGAGATACCACCCTAGGGGGTGGCTGTGAGACTGAGTTCATTAGTGTCTGAAAGGACTTGGAGATCCTCCAATGGTGCCAGAGCTAGAGAAAGCTGAAGTATTATCATGAGGATTTCCTAGGTTAGTAGTTTTCAACCTTTTTTTCATTTGCAGCTCCCTAAAAATTTCAAATAGAGGTGCAGACCCCTTTGGAAGTCTTAGAGTCTGCAGACCCTCAGGGGGTCCATGGACCACAGGTTGAAAACTACTGTCCTATCATAACGACAACCTTTTGTGGACACCTTAGACATAGTCCACAGACCCCAGGTTGAAAACCACTGACTTAGGCCAAAAATACTGGTGATAACACAGATCCATCTGTCTGAGACTTCATTTTCTACAATTGGCTGAGGATATGACTCGCCTGTGATCCGCCACAGGCCAGTCAGGGTATGTCTACATTTAAACCACTACAGCAGTGTGGCTGCAGCACTTCAGCGTAGACACTAATTGCACTGATGGGAGGTTCTCCCATTGGTGTAGGTAATCCACCTGCCAGAGAGGTGGATTAGCTAGGTCAATGGAACAATTCTTCCACTGACATACTGCTGTCTACATCAGGGGTTTGGTCAGCGTAGCTACATCTCTCAGAGGTATGGATTACATGTAAATTCCCAGTGTAGGGCAGCTTTAAACCAATCCCACTGGTGAAAAGGCCTCCACAGTTGCCTTCGTGTGGGCATGCAAAGGGCGCCTAACAGGCATTCAACTAGGGCACTTGGAAGAGATGCCATTTCATAGGACCCATATGCTGGCAAAGAAACACTCAAGAGACACACAGGTAATATCTTCAGCATGTGACAGCTGCCATCTTGGCCAGCTCACTAGGGACTGAACCAGGGACCTCCGAGCTGAACGAATGGGCTGCTACAACTTAAGCTGTTACAGGCGTCTAGCCTCTGTGGATCAGGCTGAGAGGAGGACCTGTAATACACACTGACCAGTAGGTTACCTGTACAGAAATGGGGCTGTTCCTGTGTGGGGATTATGTGTTTGGGTGTATTTATGTATGCAGGGCTGCAGGTCCGTGTTTATGTGCCTGAGCCTATTATAATGTATATTTCCATGCATAGCTGTGAGAGCCTGTTTCTACACGAAGCATGTGCAATTTGATGCGATGAATTGGTTTCCCTGCTAATTGATTTGAACTAGCTAATCTGGCAGGTTCAGTTATAATGTTTGCTAGTTAATTAGGATTTCACCATGCATTTGCTAACTGAATACAATATACAGTAGTCCAGCCACAGTGTGTATGTGTGTGTGTGTCTCCATGGAATTGTTTGTGTGTGAGGCGTAAGTATCTTTCCTCAGAATCATTGTGCCCCCATAGATGCATTCAGTCTGATCTCTTGGATTATGAGCTCTTAGTAATTATGCTCTCCGGTTTTTGGAAGTGGTTTCCATCTGAGGTTCTGGTAATTGCTGTTTCACTCCATGATTTCCAGACACAACAAATGCACCTTTCTGCAGCTGCTACTCTAGCTTTGAGTGGCAAGTACTCTTTTTATTGTTTTCCTTTATAGTAATGTCGCAGGGTAGGTCCACTCCATCAGGGGGTGTTGGGTTAGGGGGGAGCTGAAGTAGAACTGGGGCGACCCAAGTGTCCTCATCTTCCCCAGCCACCACAGCAGCTCTGGCTCCTAGGGCAGTGTGGCCTGATGGTCGTGGTCAGTGCAGCAGCCCTTTGGTGAGAGTCCGCAGCCCGATGACCCAAGTCGCTAGGGCTACCCTTCTAGGTAGGGCAGTGTGACCTAACAGCCGGAGCCAGTAGGACTATGCTCTGTGGCAGGGCAGCGTGGCCTAGTGGGCAGAATTAATAGAACTTCTCCCACCTGGGAGAAGAAGTCTGCATTTTGTGTGGGCCTTCTCTGGCCCCGATGTAACACGCGAAAGTCATAGGGTTGGAGCGAGAGGTACTACCTCATGATTCGGGTGTTGGTGTCTTTCATGTGGTTAATCCATCGGAGGAGTTGCATGGTCAGTGACCAGTTGAAAGAGACTCTCCAGCAGGTAATATCGCAGGATGTCAATCACCCACTTGACATCCAGGGCCTCCCTTTCTATAGTAAAGTAGCGGGTCTCCTGGGGGAACAGCTTGCAGCTGAGAGGAAAGGATCGGGTGCTCCTCCATGTCTACTTCTTGAGATAGTACCACTCCCAGCCCTACCTCCGAGGTATCCATTTGGAGGATGAAGGACTTTGTGAAGCCTGGATGGGATGGGTCAGTGGCTTTCGCAGGGTCTGGAAGGCTGCCTCACAGTCCTCTGACCACTGGACTTTCCGTGGCTGGGCGTTCTTTGTCAAGTCCAATAATGGGGTGGCCAACATGGTGAAGTTGGGTATGAAGCGGTGATATAAACCCACTCTACCATCATGAGAGTAACACAGCACCTGACACTCCCCCTTCTACCAAAAGCCCCAAGCAACCAATTAAAAAAGATCCTAAAAAATTACAGCAAAATGAATAACACTAAAAATCAGCCTCCCCCTCCACAAGCAGTTTCCCTTTTACCCCCAAAAGGGAGAAGAACCAGAGGTGCCCTGAAGTCTACTAGGGACGTAGCTATTGCTAACCATTTGATGGGGAAGGTGCGCAGCTGCTTTGGTGACGGGTAGCGTCATAAACCCTGCTCACTAAGTTCTTTCTGCTCTTCTCCTGGCCCAGGTGAAGAGCAGCACTGAGAGCCCAGGAGAAGTAATGTTGTTAAGGAAATGAAAATATTGATTTGTTCCAAGCTGAGGAAATCAAATCCTCTTCCCTACTGACTGAAGAAAGTGAGTCAAGGTGGTTGCTGGTGGGACAGGCCAGCGGGATGCTGGATGATCAGCTTGGCCTGCAGCGGGTGAGTTAGCAGGAAGAATAGGCGTCCTCATTAGCACCACAGACTGGCGGAAGAGGCGCAGAAGTAGCACACACGGGCGCGATGGCTATTTCCTGAATTTTCTGCACTGACGCGCGCACATTGGTCCCAGAGCCAGAACTAGAGAGGAAGATCCACTTTCTCATCAGTAATTGGCCGAGGGAGTTGATGAGGGTGGTTAGGCAGCTGGGGTGCTGAGACCACAGCCTTTAATGCTGGCAGTATTGTTTCCTGGTGCTCCCCCTGCCCAGCTACAGCAGTTGTCTTGTCTTATACTTAGATTGTAAGCTCGTCAGGGCAGGAACTGTCTTCTTGTTCTGTGTCTGTACAGCGCCTAGCACAATGGGATCCTTGCCCAATGACTGGGGGCTCCCAGGTGCTACGATACTCCTAACAATGAATGACGCAGGAGAGGCTACCGCTGCCTAGAAAAGCCAAAGAGGGCCTGGCTCTGTAAAGGGCTGAGCAGAGACCGGGGAGAGCTCCATTGTGTGCAGGATTTTGATATGTCGAGACTGGGTTTCGTCCTGATAAGATGTGAAAACCCACCTCTTTGGAATTCCCCAAAAAGGAGCAGAGTGGGGCAGGGGCCAGAGCCAGGAAGTCAGGGGCTAGGGTAACCAGATCACCCAGGTCAAATATCAGGACGCGGGGGCGGGGCAAAAAAAAAACCCTCCTCCACAAGTGCTGGATAGAGGCCCCGGAGACGCAGGGGGAGCGTGGTGCCGTGAGTGAGAGTCCGGCCTGGCCCCGAGCACAGGCAGGACTCAGACGGGCGGTAGGGAGAGTAGGGGGGCGGCCCGCAGGGCCAGGCGGCGGCTGTTCTCCCCCCCGGGCAGCGGGACTCGGGAGCAGCTGCTACTGTAGCTCCTACTGCCGCTGGGGGAGGAAGCAGCAGCCGATGGCCAAACTCGGCGGCTGCGGCTCTGGCGCCCGGGCCCGAACCCCCTGAGCCCGGGCCTGTTGCGGGGACCCAGCAGTGTGCACGCTGTGCCCAGCCCCTGGCCAGTCGCGTCTAGGCTGGTTGCCCAGCTGGTGCTATCTCGCGGCGGCCCCGGGGCAGAGGCATCGGCAGCCCAGCCCCGTTCGTTCCTCTGTGGGACCCGAGCAGGACAGGGGGGCTGGGGCCTGCTGCCCCCACTCCAGGTCCACCACGTGATAGCACCAGCTGGGCAGCAGCCCAGACGCGACTGGCCAGGGGCTGGGCATGCGCAGCGTGCGCGCTGGGTCGCCCCATTCTCCACTCGCTCATGCCAGTGATAACATCCTACATTTCCTCTGCACATCCACTAGCTACATAAGAGTGTGGAGAACCAGGCTTGATATGCACTATACATAGCTCTGGCTAGTTCCCCTTGATCTTGTTCTCGGGGAGCGGGGCTGGCTTTGGGAGGATCTTTCCATCTATCTGCAGTGGCGACTCACAGTGGTGTGGGTGGTGCAGCAGAAGCGAGATGGAAGTGTGAGCCACCAGCCCAAATCCCTGTGCTCATGAATCTACAGTGTTTGAAGAGGCCACAGCCCTGAGAGTGGGGGCGGGGGGGCCTTACAGTCATCCGGTCCCATTGTTTAGAGAGAGGATCTTGTAGGGAGAAGCAGGCTGTCTGTTGCTAATTACTACAGCCTGCCACAAACCACCAGGGGATCCCTCCCCCAGTAGTAAACAAACCACTAACTAGCTTTTTTAGTGTTCCCTATGAATTGTGTGTGAGTACTGCAACAGCAAATCCTGAGAGGCCCAGAGCCAGGGGCAGCTCTATGTTTTTTGCCTCCCCAAGCACAGCAATCAGGCGGGCTTCGGCGGCATGCCTGCGGGCGGTCCGTGGTCATACGGATTCGGCGGCGTTTCTGCGGGTGATCTGCCGGTCCCGCACCTTCGGTGCACCAGCCACCGAATTACCGCCGAAGCCGTGGAACCGGCAGACCTCCCGCAGGCATGCCGCTGAAGGCTGCCTGACTGCCGCCCTCACAGCGACCGGCAGGCCGCCCCCCGCGGCTTGCCGCCCCAGGCACGCAATTGCTGCGCTGGTGCCTGGAGCCGCCCCTGCCCAGAGCCAGACTGTTTGGAAACTGGCAGGAAATTTATTCTGGGATTTTAATTTGCTAGCAACTCCTAAAAGACTGATCAGTCCGCAAACCCCAGCCCCGCTATTCCTTCCAGTCCGGTGGAGCCTGGGAGGGCCCAACCTGCCATCGGGCGAGCAGGGAGGAAAGCTCCATGCTGTGTCCATTCAGCCTTTGGGATCTGCACGTTGTACCCCTAATGCACCTGGTGTCTGGTACACCCATCCTCACTGCTGGGCTAGAGGCTGGCAAACCCCATCCATACTACAACTCCAGCTGCCCATCCCAATCCATGGGTGTTGCTGCATTTCCTGATACTTTTACATGGAGTTGGACTGAAACCCCTAGACTACAGGGCATTCAAAATCCAGATCCAGCCTGAGCTTGTTTCTAATATTAATACAGAGGCACACGAAGGGCCAAATTCTCCATTAGAGTCAATGAATGGCCCATGCTGTGAATCAGCACAGATTTTGACCCTGTTTGTAACTCTCAAGTCCTGACAGTACTGACCACATGGCCTGCATGTCCCTCATGAAGCTTGGGCTTTCATGGTTTAGAGTAGGGAGATGCAGTTCCCCTCCTTGGCAACTTCTAGATTAGGAGCTGCAAGCTGTGTAGGAAAATACCACATCCCAAGCTGCTCCCTGCTCCATCCAGAAACCACCCTGCAGGGCATTAGACAGCATAGACTGGCCTGAGGGGACAAAGTGTCACGTGGTTCGGGGTGCAGACCAGATCAATGAGGGTTATGTCACTGCCTGCCCTGTGACCCTGAGTGCCTTATGATGCCTTGCTGCTGTAGCTTCCAACCTGGGATGCTCACTACTGGCCTATCAGCATACAGGTCACACGCTAAGTGTCTGTGTGCTTAGACAGCCCTAGTTCAGCAACTCTGACCCCAGAGCCCCGTTCTGGCTTCCACCAGCCTTGGTTATAGCCAGTGAGGGGACCGCAACACACTCGCAGTCCTAAATTTCCCAAATCCATGTGCTCTGCAATGTCCAGCCCTCCCCTGGATGGTTCAGAGAAATAATAAGATCTGTTTGTTCCTCTGAAGACACACAAACACATAACTTTCTAACTGTATTCCTTTTACTTGGCATCACTTAACCTCTGATCTATTGTTAATAAGTCTGTTTTATTTTGTTACTATAAACCAGCTCAGTGCTGTGTTTAAATGGAAGGGTGTATTTGCCCCAGTTGAGTGAATAAGTCATTAGCTTTCAGACAAGACCTCACTCTATACACTTGTAGAATAGAGTGATATTGTTTACAGTCAGTGGAGTCACTTGCTTATCACTTGAGATTCAGCCCCACCTGTCTTTATAGACCAGTGAACCTCTGAAATGGATTCTTCTGAGAGTTACCCCTCAAGGTAAAGTTTATTCGAGCTGTGAGGAAGGCAGTATGAAGGCTGGTGGTGAAGGAAAGTCCATGTTTTATTCCTCCACTTGTGTTTGCTGAAAGGCAAATTGTCCTGTTTCCTGCCATCTCCTCCCCTGCTGCCTTGATGGGCCTGTTTACCACTTATATGTAATTTGAGGCAAACACACATTCCTTCCTTTAGGATGGATCTGATTAACCACTCCCTCTGCCATACTTGGTTCAAACACACTTTAGTCATAATGCTAACATATAGCCATAATTCTTAATACCCACTGTGTGCATACATCACACAAGAATAATAATGGTCAATGAGTTATTAGTTTTCATATATCTCACAAGGCATATTTTGTACAAAGATTATTACACTAGCGTGTAGGGTGTGAATACAGGGGTGCTCAGGGTCACACAAGGGTAGCAGCAGATAGCGATGGGAGTGATGTATCCAAGCAGGCTGGGGTTGTGTTCAGGCCCCATCTGCTCCAATGAAATCACACATACAGCTCTGATGTGGCATGGGTGTGTTTGCCACCTCTTGGTCCAAGCATGAGGGTCTCGCTTTCATGGGCTATGGGCTATTGGGGGATGTTTCCATACAGCTGCTTCAATGACTCTTTTTGTTCCTTCGTGTTAAGACCTATTGGGTTGGTGCAGCGGGAAAGGAACATGAGTTATACTAAAGCACTCTTGGTTAACAGCTGTTAATGGGCGGCTGGCTCGGAGCCCTCTTAGCTGGGAGAATGAGTGAGTGGATTTCCAAACCTCATTGTATACCCTTAAAAAATAGATTTGACCTAGCTATCTCGCTCACAGCTGTGGAAAACTTCACACCCAGAGCACTATAGTTAGGGTGACCTGACCCCCGGTGTAGTCACAGCTATATTGATGGAAGGATTCTCCATCAATTTAGCTACCACCTCTTGGAAAGCCGGATTAACTACATTAACAGAAAAATCCCGTCTGTTGATGTAGGAAGTGGCTACACTCCGGCACTAAAGTGGCACAGCTGAGGCGCTGTAGAAGCTGTTGTGTAGATAAGCCCTTGCTTGTAGCAGAATTGATCTTCTGCATTTGGGAAATGGGAACGAAATCCCCCGAGGCACATCCGTTGCTGGCTTGAGCAGGCCACGAGTGTATGTTCTCTGTACTAAGTGTTGCAGGGAACATACTCAACAGGGGAGGGAAATCCTTCTCAGCAGGCACTGCCCCCACAGCTCCCATTAGCGCCAGTTTCCAACCAATGGAAGCTGTGGAGTCAGCACTCGAGGAGGGGGCAGTGCGCGGAGACACCCCCCTCATCCCCACCCCCAGGGGCCACAGGGACGTGCCAGCCGCTTCTGGGAGCAATGCGGGACCAGGGCAGGCAGAGAGCCTGCCTTTGCCATGCTGCGCTGCCAGCCTTTCAGCGCCTAAAATCTCCTGGTTTGGCTTCAGTAGCCTTCAGAAGATAGGGCCTGATTCTGGGAGACTCCCGGCAAAACCAGGAGGGTTGGCAACCCTAGCGACTGGAGAGAGAATGAGAGCCACAGCCACGCCGTGTTGCCATGGGCTACACTTCTCTATGCCCCTCTATGCACTACGGAAATGGCCTGAGTGAAATCCAAGAAAGTAAGGGCCAGCGCAGGAGGGTGAACACCAAAGATGTCCCAGCAGCCTGTGGAGGATGGTATTGTACAATCCCAGAGACAGGTCTGCGCTTCTTCATTGCTCTGACACTTCAGCTTCTACCCTGGAGCTCTTGTGCTCTTAGTGGCAGATAGTGGTTGTGATGGGTTAGACCCCCCCTTCTGGGATGTCACCTGATGTGCTGGGGTCCCACCCAGCCCTCCAGCCCCAGTTTCCCTTGCACTGGGTTGCTGTGCCAGGCTCTCAAGCCCCTTTCCAGCACACACCCAGGGCCGGTGCAACCACTAGGTGAACTAGGCAGCGGCCTAGGGCGGCAAGTGGTTGGGGGCGCCAGGGGCAGTCCTCAGGCATAGGCAGCTGAGTAGGGCACCTGAAAATTTGGGGCACCACTGGGTCTTAGTGTCCACCCCACTGGTGTTCCTATCTCTGTTCTGACCCTTCCAGCAGGCTCTGAGTCTTTCTGGGAAGGGGATCTAGTAGTTAAAAGAGAAAGTCTCCAGCCTGCCAGACCTATTAGCACAACACTGAAATTGTTAAAGAGCCAGTCAAGGAGTAATTAAGACATTTAACAGGCATTTGCCAACCCCCAGGTTTCAGTTTCTGAATGTACTGACAAAAAACAGTTGTGCATGACTGTAATATTTCCTCAGAACATGTCAGTCTACAGGACCTTAGTTTAAAATTTGCTTTAAAAATATTTCATTAGTGAGTTGGCGAAGATTATAAAATCACATCTCTAAAAACTCCTTGCATAGATTTTTAGATGCACAATCATCTTTAGCCTTAAATGCTTGGATCTTCAGACATACCAGTATGTTTTTTTACATAAATTCTTCAAAAGACCACCCTTATCCAAAATACACATTTTAATTACTATAGTAAAAAAACTTACTTCCAAAGTCTTCCTGTCCTTTCTGTCTATCCATTTCTCCCTTCACCCCCTCTCCCCCCTCCCACCCCTGCATTGAAGGAAGCAACAGCCCTTTGCTTCCAGATAGCTGGACAGAGTTTCCTTTTCTTTACTTCTGACTATCTGATGAACTAGTTTTAAGCAAAATCAGTACCTTAGTAAAATATAAAATCCTTTGTTATGCCTAAAATCTTTGGAAACATATTTTTTAAAGTTGGTGAAATTTCATAAACAATACACATGTTTATGAAATTTCAC
>NC_048307.1:30266663-30299622 GCF_013100865.1 Trachemys scripta elegans
CCCCGGACGCTATTTTTAGCACAAAAAGGAGGACATGTCCGGGTAAATCCGGACGAATGGTAACCCTAGGTGCAGAGGACTCTGCCTTGGACACGCAGTCACTGTGGGATTCCTGCTGTCCTGTGGCAGTGGTTCCCTCTCTCCCCTTCTGCCTACATCCAGCCTCAGCAAATGCGTGCGACATCACTAAGGAAGGGGCCTCGCCCTGCCAAACCCTCTTAACCCATTCAGAATACGGCCCTGTGTAGGGCAGCATTTTGATTCCTAGTGGGATTCTTCCTGGACAGCCGTATTTTTCTAACCCAGGTCCCTTCCCCTCCCTCCAGACAAAGAGGGCTCGGCCTAGTTCCCTGAGCACTGGCCGGAGAGGTGAGGTTGGGGAGGCCACTCAGGAGTCACACACAATGCTCCCTATTCCCAGGGATGGAGCATGTTCCCTCCATGGCTCTCCCACACCCAGCTGGAGCAGGGGAGGGCAGGACCAAACACAGGTCCCGGCCTCAAACCCCTCACGTGGCAGCCCATGCTGACACAGGGTCCTTCCTCTGCTGAAAGGAAGAGATTGTGCCTTTGCCTGGCTGAGAATGAGGCTGGGATCTGATCAAACTCAGGCCCAGCTCTGAACCTTGGTTTGAGGCCTTCGGGTCCTTGCGTTCTTGGACAAGCCAAGGATGGGATGGGTGTAGGGATAGGGGTCGCAATCAACAGCCCTGGGAGGTCAATGGGAGTCGTTCCATTGATTTCCATGGGGTTTGGATCTGGCCCAGAGGTAGGCAGATCTGCTCACTGGGATCTTGACTACGCTGGCCCAGAGGAGGGGCGCTGGAGGTGCCAGAAACGATGACTCTTCCTCTCGGTGTTGGGCTGGTTTCTGGGGCCGATAAATGTCCTAGCGGCAGTTTGCTGCCTGTCTGTTCTCCCCTGGCGCTATGCCAGTGCACCTCCAGGTTAAACCACACAATGCACAGTGCTGCTCCTGGCTCTCCAGCAAGCGCCGGGAGGCTGAGAGACTAGAGCGGCATGCAGGAGGAGCGCTGTGCTCGGCTCCCGCACACGCATCAGCAGGGAGAGCAGGCGAGTGGGAACATCTGTCTGCAGCACCCCAGGAGAGCTGAAACATATTCAGTATGACAGTCCCTGCAGGGTCTCTGGTGTGGGTGACAGCTAGGAAGGAAGACAGCTGGGATCCTAGCTGAAACTTGTGGACAGGAGACTGCGGGGAAGGGGAGTAGCTGTCAATGCAGGCACAAGCCCTTCACTGCTCCAGTCTAAGCCTGTCCTCGTCAAACAGGGGCCGATGCTCATTGCCACGTGCTGTGCCTTAGGAGTTCATCCTTGGCAACAGAGCACAGCCGACAGCCAAGGACAATAACTCCAGCACAAAGGGTCACTCCAAGCAGTACGGTAGCTTGTCTCTGCTGTACCGTCCATCTGGAAAGCTACAAAAGCATTTCCCAGACAAGGTACAAGGATGGCTTCATCCTGCGCTGAAGTGCAGCCACCTCTAGGGTGGAACACAGCAACATTCTTCAGCAGCAACACTATGTAGCAGGAGAGGTGGAGAATAACCTGAAACCAGGTGGGCAGAACGCTGTGCCAGGGGGCACGCTGGGGAGCTCTAGGGATTTTAAGAGACTGTCCCTGGTTCTGAGCTAGCTGAAGAGATGCTGTCTCCCACTGCAACTCCTTGAACTCTTACGTTCCATCTGCAGTGAAGTACCATGAGCCATATCCCCTCATGTTAGGCTTCAGTCTGATCTCACAAGCTATCTGGGGTCAGCTTTGAGCCAGTACTTGGGTGTGAGACCTCCAAAGATAACTCACAATAAGTGCTGTGGGAAGCGGTCCTAGTGATTTATCAGCCACTATCTGATATAAAACTAAGCACCTGGCTACATTTGATTATCAAAGTTCTCTCAGCCTCTTTCTCAGGAGTGCTGGGGCTGTGTCCCTGAGGTCCTGGTCCAGTTCTGGGCTATCTTAATGCCCCTTGGCTTTTCAGTTGGGGATGCTATTCTTCTCTTCTTACTCCCAGACAGCACCTAGCACAATGGGATCCTGGTCCCTAACTAGGTTTCTGGCACTACAGTAATACCAATAACTGCTGAGGGCATTCCTATAGAAGGGGTGCTATTTCAGTGGTGAGTGAAGTGGACATAAGAATGGCCATACTGGGTCAGACCAATGGTCCATCTAGCCCAGTATCCTGTCTTCTGACAGTGGCCAGTGCCAGATGCTTCTGAGGGAATGAACTGAACAGGGCAGTTCATCAAATGATCCATCCCCTATCACCAAGTCCCCTAAGTAGTCAGGGGCTTAGGGACATCCAGAGCATGGGGCTGTGTCCCTGACCATCTTGGCTAACAGCCATTGATGAACCTCTTCTCCAGGAATTTACCTAATTCTTTTTTTAACCCAATTATACTTGTGGTCTTCACAACCTCCCCGGCAACGAGTTCCACAGGTTGATTGTGTGTTGTGTGAAGAAGTACTTCCTTATGTTTGTTGTAAACCTGACTATTAATATCATTGGGTGACCCCTGGTTCTCCTACATATCCCCCCTTGGTTGTCTCTTTTCTAAGATGAACAGTCCCAGTCTTTTTACTCTCGTCTCAGGTGGAAACTGTTCCATTCCCCTATCATTTTGTTGCCTTTCTTTGTACTTTTTCCAATTCTAATCAATCTTTTTTGAGATGGGGCGACCAGAACTGCACAGAGTATTCAAGGTCATAGAGTGGCATTATGATACTTTCTGTCTTCTCTATCCCTTTCCTAAACTTCCTAACATCCCAGTAGCTTTTTCGACTGTCACTGCACATTGAGTGGATATTTTCAGAGAACTATCCACAGTGACTCCAAGATCTCTTTCTAGAGTGGTAACAGCTCATTTAGACCCTATCATTTTGTATGTATAGTTGGGATTATGTTTTCCAATGTGCATTGCTTTGAATTTCATCTGCCATTTAGTTACTCCGTCATCCAGTTTTGTGAGATCCCTTTGTAACTCTTTCCAATCAGCTTTGGACTTAATTATCTTGAGTAATTTTGTATCATCTGCAAACTTGTTCACCTCACTGTTCACCCGTTTTTCCAGATAGTTTATGAGTATGTTGAACAGCATAGGTCCAAATACAGATCCTTGGGAGACCCCATTATTTACCTCTCTCCACTGTGAAAACTGACCCTTTGTTTCCTATCTTTTAACCAGCTACTGATCCATGAGAGGACTTTCCCTCTTATCCCATGACTGCTTACTTCGTTTAAGAGCCTTTGGTCCTTGTCAAAGGCTTTCTGAAAGTCCAAGTACGCTACATCCACTGAATCACCCTTGTCCACCTGTTGGTTGACCTCCTCAAAGAACTCCAATTGATTAGTAATGGTGCTTTTTCCTATATAACTTGGGAAATACTTTGGGACCATTCAGAAAGAGAGGTGATATGTAAGGTAAGATAGGAATAGTCATTAATTACCTGAATATAGAATATAGCTTTTATAGAGATCAGTAGATCTCTGCGTGCTTTACAAAGAAGTTCAGTATCATTATTTCCATTTTACAGATAGGGAAACTGAGGCATGGACTAGCTCGATCGATCTGTAAGTATTTATACAGCACCAATCGATGTATTGTCTGCAGGACTCTTGATGCCTTTCTATCTTCAGTCCCTGATATCGATGTGGGTTTCTTAATCACAGGGGTAATTTGCCATCCTTACCCCACCAGCAGTGAGTGTAACAAACAGGAAAAATGAGGTGATCCAACCAAGCCAAAGCATGATCCATGGGCAGAACATGTACTTCCCCCACTGATTTGCATGTAAGGGTGAAGTCGGGGCAGCGCAGCCAAAACTGGGCAGATGTCCTCTCGCAAACCAGTTGACCTGATTCTGATCTGCTACACAGGTGCACACGAGGAATAGCTCAGCTGCAGTCCATAGAGCTATGTTGCTGAATGTCCACATGAAATCAGAATCAGGGTCCAATAGGCAGCATGAACCAAAACTTGCTTTCAGAATTCTGCATTGAACGCACACACTGAATTGCATTTAAGGCAGAATGGGCCAGATCCCTAGCTAGTGTAAATCAGCATCACTCTGCTAATGTCAGGGGAGCTTGGCTGCCTTACTCCAGCTAAGGATCTGGACTAATATTTTTGTGATATGACACTGCGTCCCCTATTATACAGAGCTAGGGCCAGATTTGGCCCTGTTATAAGCAGGCACACCTGCACTGGAGACAACTGAGTCATTGCTGATTACACCAGGAACTGAGCTTGGCCCCCAGTTTGAATGCACCATGTATGCAATGTATTATTGGCACAAATCTTGGGGCTTCTAAACTGATCGTTCGTCAGTGTGTTTCAGTGATGGTCTGACAGCGGTGGAAAGGCAAGTCCTCTATTAACCCACAGAGCTAGAATCTATCTATCTTAGGCACTTTATCTGGCCCCTAATACCATCTTAGCTGAGTACCTCACACACTTTCATGTATTTATCCTGTGAAGGAGGGCACTGCTATTATCCCATTGCACAGATGGGGAAACTGAGGCACAGAGGGGCTAAGTGATTTGCCCAAGGTCACACATGGAGTCTGTGGCAGAGCGAGGAATTGAATCCAGTCCTCCACATTCCAGGCTAGTGTCCTAATCACTAGACCATCCTTCCTCTAGACAAACACAGGCAGTGGCAACACAAGCTTCCCTACCCAGCTGACCTGGCAGGGCCACATCTAGGGTAGAGAGTGCAGTGGCTCCGTCTCCTTGGCCTGTAAGAACATGGGTTGTGAAGGAGACACCTAACAGGAACTGTACTAAGTCCCTCCAACCCTTTTGGCACAGACCACATAGGGACAGCGTTAGGTCATTACTGGTGCAAGCTGGGTTTGACCTTTTCCCCATTCTCTGAGCCTCCCAGCTCCTGAGGCCAGGCACAGGGCATCTGGTAGGGCCCAACAACCCCAGGGCAGGTTTCAGCCTTGCTTACCTGTCCACTGAGACGGCAGCCAGCGTGAAACTGCTGGCATACATAGTGAGGTAGATGAAGAAGTGGACGGCCTTGCACATGAAGGAGCCGAAGACCCAGCCCTCCAGCGAGTAGATGGTGGCCTGGAAGGGGACACAGAAGATGATGAAGAAGAAGTCGGCCAGGCTGAGGTTGAGGATGAAGACGTTGGTAGTGTTGTGGCCCATCTGGCCGTTGCGCAGCAGCACCGCCAGCACCAAGCTGTTGCCCACTGTGCCCAGGAGGAAGATGAGGGAGAAGACCACAGGGATGATGACACTGGCGGGGCTGAACTGAGAGCTGTCCGAGGCGTTCCAGTACCCAGCCAGGCTGGCAAAGTCCTCGTGCTCTGTCATCCTGCCTTCAGGGGAGATGCAGGTCACCTGGTGGGTGCAGAGGGAGAGAAAGGGAAGAGATCTTAATGAGGAAGAGAGTAGCCAGAGCCCTTGACTCTGTCTGACTGGACTGGGAGGATGAGAGCCCATTAACAACTCTATGGCCAAGTGCTCTTCAGCAGAATCTGCTAGTTACTATTGGCTCGGGGAACACACAGCATGAGACTGGGCTCTGTCTTACCAAAGCCAGTGTCTCCGAGCCTCTGCTCTCAGTTCCTCCCCCTATGCCTCTGAATCCGGGATCAAGCTGCAGCACGCACCCGGGTGCACTCCTGGAAAGACAGCGAGGGAGAGACTGTCTCCTTGGGGAGCCCTGCCTGCCCCCAGCACAAATAAAGCAGGGCTCTCCTGTTCTGGAATGGAGTAGCTGGGAACTACGCACACTGGCCTCTGCAGCAGCGCTTCCTCCCAGACAGCCTGACTGATTACAGGAGAGCAGCATTCTCACTCCAGCAATGAGACTCTCGTGGTAAATCAACACACTCGCAAAGCCAGGGAGTTTTATTATACGATATAAATACACAGTGTGGTTTTCCTCCTCCCCAACCCCTGCTCTGCTAGATTAACTAGTGCCACAAAACACAGGGCTATAAATGCTTCTCTCCGACCGTGGATGTAAAGGAGTTGGCTTGTCCGTCGGGGCAGCTCTGAGCCAATGCAGTGTGGTATAGAGGCATGGGCGCTCGCTCTCTCACACATGGCAACTTTGCTCTTCTTGTTTGTGTTTTGTGTGGTTTCCCTGCCTCTAAAACAGGTCACTTAGCCTGAAAGCGTAACATTGTGTATGGGAATTGGACCATCTAACTGGAAGGGGTGAGGGCCCGGGGATTGATTCCCCTAAGAGATCTGACGGGGGTGTGTGGGAGTGGGGTGAAATGGAGGCCCTCTATCCTATCCCAGAGTAGGGAGATGTTTCTGCTAAAGGGACCAGCAGTGCAGTAGTCAACCATGTTGCTATTTAACGCGATCGTTAGGTTTCAGAGTTAATGGTTGCACTAAAGAGGGCAGCTCACGCCTCAGAGGTTGTCTGGCTGCACAGCATTGCACCAGGCTCCTTTGGAAGGGTTTCTGCACAGCCATAATGACTGGGAATTTATTTGAGATTCAAATAAGCCCCCAGACCTGACGAGTGATGATGAGAATGGAATGTGTCCGTGCTGTGCAGATAGTACTTGGAAACATGCACATGTGCTTCTGGATTAAGGTTTGGCATTTAAGTCCAGAAGCTTGAAATCTCACAAACTGATCTCCTATACTTATTAAAGTGGGAGGCTTTCTGCAAAGAAAATGTATCCACTTGTCCTTCCTCGCTGGAGCTGGGGGAAGCCTGCAAGGACACGCTTTGCAAACACAGTAGTCCTTATTTCAAACTCATAAACTCCCTTTATCTCCTTTCTGCAACCGTTTGTACCAGTACACTTGTTTGCAGCAACAGCATGTCTCCCACCTTTATCTCATTCCCAATAGGTAGGGTGTCCTGTCTGTCAATTCTGCAGAGAGTCAAGAGCTCTCCATTGTTTTCTCTCCCTCGCTCAGGGAATTAATGAGCTGTCAAGGTTTCTTTCCGGGGAAGGCGCTAGGACTATCTGAAGTGTTGCTGCCCCCACCTGGGGAACAGCATCAGCACAGAAAAGCATAGGACTGTATCTGCCGCTCTCACTGGCTGTGCGTGTTGAAGGAAAGGCAGATGTGGCTTTGTCTATACCAGGGGTGGCCTAACTGTGGCTTGCAAGCCTCCTCCGCCCCCCCCCCCATTCTCCGCCTACCAGACCGGGGGGGGGAGGGGGAGGAGGAGAGATCAGAACCTCTGCCTTGCAGTGGGATGGTGGGGTAGTGGCATCTGTCCAGTGGGGAGGAAGGTCTTGGGGCTTCAGCCCTGCAGGGCGCAGCTGCCCTGCAAGGCGCATCTGCCGGGGCTCAAGGCTTCAGCAGGAGTGGAGCTGAAGCCCCGACTCCTGGCAGGCGTGCTCTGGCTCTTGAACTCTGAAGATTGTCGTATGCTGCTCGGAGGGCCAATGAGTTTGGCCATCCCGGTCTATACTGTGGATAATTGTACAGGTGTAGCCACACCAATGAAGCTGTTTGAAACCAGAGTGAGCCCCGTTTCACAGCGGCACAGCACGTTTACACTGGGTTTGCAGGAATGCATCAGTGAAGTAGTTACACTGGTACAAATCTCTGAGACAGAAAGACCTAGACATGAATGTGAGCATGCCCCATGTTTGTTTGTGGCATGCACCTGTAACCTCCTCTTCAGTGAATGATGAGTCCTTCGCTAGTGGCTGGTGCACAAAGGATAAAAGCCTAGGATATGTATTCACTAAAGGAGCTACTCCTTTAGCTCACATGCTAAAGGCTCATGGTTTTAGCACTTGAGGTCCTGGATTCGATCCCTTACACTGACCCACAAGGTCATAGGTGCTGACTGCGTGGGTGCTCTGACCCCACTCAGCCTCTTTCCCCCCATTCCCCCAGAGCTCTGCCTGGAAGCCCATCCCCCGCTCAATCTCTTCTCCCCGAGATCCCGCCACCTCTCGCAAGGGGGGGAAGGGAGGGGGCAGAGAAGAGCACCCACCGGCAAAAACAAAAGTCAGTGCCCATGCATGAGGGCAGCTGGGATACACTCATGGGCATGTGCAGATGTTCCTTTGAAATGTCAGTTGGTGCTAGAGCTATGCAAGCAACTGAGTTTCTTCAATTCATTGGTGGCCCCAAAACATTGAGAGAAAATTTGTTTTGGATCAAACAAAATACTTCATTCAAACCACCACACACAACGTTTCATGCAGTTTTTGAGGTTTTTTAACTTAAAAAAACCCAAAATCAAAGTAAAATTCAAAACAAAATCGTTATGAATTGAAAATCAAAATGTTCAGACGCTATGGGGATTTTTTTTTTTTTTTGGCTCAACAATTCAGCAAATTTGATACAAATCTGCGAAATGTTTCAGTCAACCTGAACTGGCTCTTTTTTATGTTTTTATTTTTTTGGGCGGGGGAGCAAAAATAAAAAAGTTTAGTTCAAGAAACTTCAGCCAGCTCCAGTGTGTTCATGCCAGGAATGGGTGGAGTGGGAAGAAATCTCCCAACGAGGGCTCCAGAGCTGATGATTTGAACATGAAGCTTTTCGCCCTGAGCCCCTGTGAAATTGGCTCTCATACAAAGGCACCGGGTCCAAGTTCAGGCACTTCTGGTTTTTAAAAAGGCTGAGATGAATGAATTTGAGACTCGGGGAGGCGAGATCAGCTGGAGCGAGAGACTTGCAAAGACAGGATGGCCAGTGCTAAAAACTAGGCCCCCTTATTTGTGCTCAGTGTGATCTCCCTGCATGAACAAAGCCAATTAAACTGGCAGAGTAGGAGCTTGTTACAGCTGTGGGTGCTTCCATCGCATGCACAGCCCTAGCAGAGCAAGCGGGCACGGACCAGCATGAATTTACAGAGATCTCAATTGAGGGGGGATATGGTCACAGCGCCAGAAGATTTGGGCACCAGCAATAGCTATTGTCCTGGCGGTGGAGAGGTGAAGGGGTGTGGCCCTGTCACTCTCTGGTGTAACATTCTCATCTCACGCGGGGTGACGGGCTCATGCTGGTTTCACACTTGTCCTCAATGGAGTTTCTCCATAAAACGGTAACTCCACGGTGCAGCCCTGTGAGGGAGAGGATGCAGCCGGCTCCCAGTTATCTCATCCTCCTCTATATTTACTTAGAATGGGTCAGATTCTGACTGTCCTTCCACCTGTGTAAATCCAGAGACAGTAGCAGTCCTGTGTGTTTACATTGCAGTGACTGAGAGCCACACCTGGCCCCGTATACACGCTTCTGAGCAGGGTTATTAGCAAAATCAGAGCCCAGTTTACAGCTCTTAGCCAGAACTCCAGAAATCAACTGTATCAGCATGTGCCCAGACATTTCATGTGCCCCCCCGCCCCCGGTGGCAGTGGCCATGGCCACACCCCCCCAACCCCTTAAATCCTTTTCAATATCCAGGTACCCTTCCTCCCTCACCCCCCAGCCCAGTGGTCCAGATACTAATTAGCACCTCATTTGGGGCAATACTGATCTGTCCCACCAAAGAGACTAAGTGACCCACCTAAGTGACCCACCCACATGGAGTCTGTGGCAGAGCAGAGAATTAAGCCCAGGTCTCCCTCTAGCACCCCAATCACCAGCCCATCCTTCCACGTGCTGCTTCGAGGGGATTTGGGTGAAGCGGTTTTCACACCACCCACGTCTGATTAATGGCTTTAGTAGGTTGGGTGTGGCCGTGCCTGCACTTGGTTCTGACAGCAAGCACAGCTATGCCTGAATGGAGAAGTGGGAGGGACGGGAGAGAAATGAACAGAGAGAAGGGGGATCCGGAGCCACAGGCAGATCATGTCTCTATGGGGGATACTGTCTGGAGCACCTTACCGTGGTACTGGAGCCTCCAGGAGTCCCCATTGTCTCCATTTTACAAGTGTGGCAATGGAGGCATCAAGGGGTGACGTGACATGCCCCTGGCTGCCCACTGAGTGAATGGCAGAGTTAGGAACAGAGCCCAGGAGTCCTGACTGCCATAGTGAGGGACCAGTAGAGGAAGAGAGCAACAGGACGGGAAGGGAAAGGGTCCCTGATCTTCCCATGCCAGCTAAGGGGCGCCTTACGGGGTGGGGGGAGTAAAGTGCAGGGATGCACCAACCCAGGCCATTTCCTAGAGCAGGGAGCTGGGCGTGGAAGATGCATAGCCCTGCTCTCTGCATCAGTAGGTGCCCTTCCTCCCAGCATGAATCCCTGGGCCCCGGAAGGGCCCTGTGGAGGAGCAATTAGAGAAAATGAGGGGAAAGCTCTTGGATTCAGCAGGATGTAGCTGCAAAGGGACCTCTCCAGCTCTGGCACAGGCCAGCACGGGGGTCATTGGAGTCAGTTCAGCCAATTACTGGTTCAGGAGAGGGGCAAGCAGCAGCAGGCTGTCCAAGGGGCCAGGTGGATCAGTGAGAGTGGGGCAGGATCAGCAGCAGGACAGGTGCCTCAGAACCAGCAGAGGTGTAGGAGAGGGAGGCATACAGAGGAAGGGGGAGAAAGGGTAAGAGGAAGGGAGAGTTGGAAAAGGAAAGGAGGGTGCCGCTCTGGGCTAATGGCCTCAACATTGGGTAGGGTGTCAGGACTCCTGGGTTCTAGCTCTGACTTTGCCACTGACTTTTTTGGGGGAAGTCACGTACTTTCCCCCTGACTCAGTTTCCCCCTCTGTAGAATGGGGATAATGGCACTTGCCCACCTTTGTGCAGCACTGTGACGGGTGGCTGAAAGGTGGTGCCTGCCCAAATGGGACTGGTGGTTCTATTATGGGGATAGCAAAATAATAAAAGGTAGTATTGACTCAAACACCTACCTCCCCCCAAACGCTCCTCTCATGACCCAGCAGCAAATACACTCTTGGCTTGCCTTAAACTGAAGGAGCATGCCCTCTTCTCCCATCTTTGCAGAGCCTTCTGCCCCCAGAGGATAGTAAGTACCCTGACCCCTCCCTTCGAGCCCCTGACAGAACCAGGGCTCTTTCTCCTGCTTTTGCAGCATCAGGGTGCTATTTTTAATGGCAATTGTACCCTCACCCAGACTGCTAAAGATACTGCACAGCCACGTCCCCACATAACCCAGTGTAATGGTGTATACTGGCCCTTTAAAAGTAGAGGGGGCAGAAGACCCCATTCCAGAGAACTGGAATGAACAAAGGCCCAGGAAATGGTCCAGTAGCCGAAGAGAGGAAGTGGTCCCAGGCTCTTAAAGGGGCGGTGTCCTGGGGCAGGGCTGGCTTTAGGCCGATTCCCTGGAATCGGGCCCCACGGGTCAGAGGGCCTCGAGCTTTAGGCTCACCCGGCGGCGGTCCGCTCTGGCGGCATTTTGGCGGCAGCGGGGGAGCGCTCCGGGGTCTTTGGCGGCATTTCAGCAGCAGGGGGTCCTTCAGTGCTGCTGAAGACACAGACCGCGGAATTGGGCCCCGCAAGTCCTAAAGCCAGCCCTGCCTGGGGTTCCCCCCATCCAACTGCTAATTCCCCCATTTCCTGGGTCTTAGTTCATTCCAACTCCCTGGAATGAGGTCTTCTGCCTCCCTAGTCCTAAAGGGCCCGTGTACCCCAGGCTGAGCCTTTGTCCTAAAGCAGGGGTGGGCAAACTGCAGCCTGGGGGCCATATCCAGCCCTTCAGACGTTTTAATCCAGCCCTCAAGCTCCCGTCGATGAGCGGGGTTGGGGGCTTGCCCTACTCCAGCACTCCAGCCAGGGAGCGGGGTCAGGGGCTTGCCTCCCACATTGCTCCAGGCATGCCATGGCTCCACATGGCTCCCGGAAGCAGCGGCTCCTACACGTAGGGACAGCCAGGGGGCTCCACGCACTGCCCCCACCTCAAGCACCGTCCCCGCAGCTCCCACTGGCCGGGTACCACGGCCAGTGGGAACTGCAGCGGTGGCGCCTGCATATGGAGCAGCATGCAGAGGTTGCGCCTCCACATAGGAGACAAAGGGGGGACCCCAACCCTCTTCCACACTCCAATCCCCTGCCCCAGCCCTAATCCCCCTCCCACCCCCCCAACCCTTTGGTCCTAGCCCCGAGCACCCTCCTGCCCCACCCGCCCCCCCCCGCCCCCCCCCCCCGCCAGGGCCCCCACCCCCCCCCCCCGCATCCCAACCCCATGTCCCAGCCCAGAGCCCCCTCCCGCACCCCGAACTCCTCATTTCGAACCCCACCCGAGAGCCCGCACCCCCTCCCACACCCCAACCCCAATTTCATGAGCATTCATGGCTCGCCATACAATTTCCATACCCAGATCTGGCCCTCGGGCCAAAAAGTTTGCCCACCCCTGTCCTAAAGTGCACCAAGAACAGAGTCCTTCCCCAGCTAGCCAAGATCCCCCCAGTCCCATCCACCCCCTGCCCGACCAGATATCTGTCTCTTTCTCCAGCCTCCTGCGAACACCCTCAGAGGGCACCATGGCCAATCACGTGGCTCATCATCCCAGTTCAGTGGCATCCTGTAGCCACTTCTGTCTCTTCACCCCCTATTAAAGAGCTTGCAAAAGTCTTGGACTATTCCACCCAGCCTCCCTCGGCCTGTCCCTTGAATATCAGGGTTAGAAGGGACCTCAGGAGGTCATCTAGTCCAACCCCCTGCTCAAAGCAGGACCAATCCCCAGAGAGATTTTTGCCCCTGATCCCTAAATGGCCCCCTCAAGAATTGAGCTCACAACCCTGGGTTGGAAGTGGAGCTGGCTGGCTAGCTGTCCTGGCAAGAGTCCATCCCCTGGGTACATGGGCTATCAATGCTGCTGGTGTTGTCAGATCTCATCGGGGGTGGCAAGGGGGTGTTGTGCTGTGGGTAACCCACCCCTGGGCAGCCCCAGGAGGACCAAATAGCAGGGGGCAGGACCGGGGCAACCTCTGGGCTAGGTCGGGCTGTTACAAGTCAGCTGTAACGCCTCACTTCAGGCAGGGGAGGAGTGGGTGAGTGGATCTATGTACTCTGCCCCTGTCCTCCAACTCTTGACAGCCGATGGGACACCAGCCCCGTTCTCTGCTCCGGGGGAGCGCAGTCAGCCCCCGGCAAAGCCTGGCCCGCCAGGGGATAACTCCAGCGCCTTTCCAAGCGCGCAGCCCGGAGGCTGGGGAGGCGCGGAGCAAAGCTGGGGGCTGCGAAGGGAAGCCCCGGGCGCGGCTGGAGCCAGGGGCCGCGAGGAGCCGCGGGCTGGAGGCAGCGCCCGGGGCACCTGCCAGCCCCGTCCCGCAGTGGCACAGCTGGGGACCGGAGCCAGGCGTCCTCCCCGGCTCTCCCCAGCACAGACCCCGGACTCGGACCGCCCCGCGCTCTTACCTCCAGCCGGGCAGCAGCGGCGGGCGCGGGCGGTCAGCGCGCTGCTTGCGCGCCTGGCATCAGCCCTGGCACTGCGCGGCTGGTCCCCGCCACGCCGCTCCTGCATCGCCCGCCCCAGCCCCTCCCGTGCCGGCCTCTCGCTCCGCCCCCTCTCTCCTGCCTGCCGGGGCCGCGCGTCCCTTCGAGGCGGGTCCCGCGTGGCAGCAGCGAGCCCCCGCCGGCTGGCCCTGCGCTGGGAAGGGCATCGAGCCTCCCCTCCGCCCTGCTCCCAGCGCAATCCTGGGGAGTGTGG
This sequence comes from Trachemys scripta elegans, assembly GCF_013100865.1. Taxonomy (NCBI): domain Eukaryota; kingdom Metazoa; phylum Chordata; order Testudines; family Emydidae; genus Trachemys; species Trachemys scripta. The sequence goes on from NC_048307.1 coordinate 30,280,190, forward strand.
GGCAGATTCTGCTGTTGGCTCTCCCCAGCACCGTGTAAACCCCATTAACTTCAGCGGAGTCACTCCGGATTTACACCTGGGGAACTGAGACCAGAATCTCCCTCTTTCTCTCTCCAGGAGGCAAAGCCAGTTCAGGGGCTGAGCACAGGCCGATTCTGGGGGGGTGGAGGGCGTAGGGTTGCCAATTCTGGTTTCACCACATGACATAATCTTTAATTTAAGGTTAATCTTTAATTGCTGGAGGCTCCAGGACAATTCTGGAGGGTTGGCAACCTTAGGGGCGGATTGGACCCTGGCATAGGGCTGGGCGTCCCTGAACCACCTCCTCTCCAGAGCCCCTTGCTGCGATGGCTTCCATGGGAGTTGTGGCTGCAAGAGAATTGGCAGGCCCCCCCCAGCCATGCCTTCTCCAGCCCACCCCACATCCCCTTCCCCCAAGGAGGACCTGAGGCTGGCAGAGTTGGTTCTGCACTTGGCTCTCAGTGCTGGTGCTATTCACTGAGACCCTCCTTATGGCACAGCCAGAGCAAAGGGCAGCTGCAAAGCTGGCCCCAGATGTCCCTGTTGCAGCTGCCAGATGTTGATAGCATATGACACCCCAGCTGGGATCTGCCCCAAACAAACTCTGCCAGCAGCACCCTCCCTTTGAAACAATCCCCAGCTTGCAAGGCCTCTGTCGTCTGGCTCCAGAATCCTCCCCAAAGCAAGATCGCTGAGATTGAAGGCGAAGTCTAGTGCTCTTTGGAAGTACAGACAGGGTAGTTGGGCATGTCAAGCCTCCTCTTGTATTTGGAGAGTGAAGGCCGGGCCAGTGCCAAGGAGGATGGGGGCAGCGCCTGGCTAGGGAGGGAGGGCAGGCGGACTCTGCGACGGGGAGCTGTGAGATCTGATGCTGTCCCCCTCACCGTCTCATCGCTCCATCAGACAGGAGTTGGGGGGTGTGGCTTTGAGAGAAAGGCTGTTTTAGGATGGCTGGGGATGCTGCCCTCCAACATGCCCATGGAGCATTTGCTTTCCGATGCAGAGTGATGGCATCTCAGAGGCTTCCACCACACTCTTCCCCAGCAAGACATGAAGCCAGGACTGTCCCTGGCTCAGAGGAACATAGGAGCTGCCAGACTGGATCAGAGCCAAGATCCTTCTAATCCTGTCTCCTGTCTGTGACAGTGGCCAACACCAGCTGCATCAGAAGAAGAGGTAAAACCCTGCAATGCACAATTATGGAATAGGGAATGTTTCTTCCTGTCCCCCCCATCAGGTAGCTCATGCTCCAAAGCAGCAGAGTCTATCGCCTCCTTTTCCCTATCTAAGGTAACTGGGGGAGGAGGGGGTGCAGCATTCTCATTATCCATGTACATGTATAATGCTGTTTCACATCCGGCTAAGCTCTTCGCCTGAGTTCTATTTTGTGGCAGTGAGTTCCACAGGTTAGTAAGGCATTGTGTTAACAGGATTCCCTTGTGTCAGCTGTGAATGTGCTGCCTTTCTGTTTCATTGGCTGCCCTTTGGGCTTGTATTAGGAGACAGGGTTCCTCCACAGGCCTGGGCACCTGGTAAGCTATCCCTTTGTTCCAGCATTCCCTAGCCCTGCCTGGCTCCCCCTCTCCCTCCTTCACTCACTCAAATAGCACAGCCCAAGCATCTCCCTTATCGCTGTGCAGTGTCACACACGGCTGCTCCTGGCGTTTGGAGATGCCTCACTGGGATCAGGCCTGGTTTTGGGCTGCTGAACAGCGGCCCCAATGCCATTCCCTTTTGGTTTAAGACAGTGGCCCACCCAGGTGCTGCCCTGCCTACAGAGGGTTTTGTTTAATGCTGGTTTTGTTTATGAGCCGGTAGCAGTAGAGCTGTTCCCTGACACCCCGCTCCCCTGCACCCATCCATAGGCTGCAGCGAAAGTTTCCTGTCTGTTCCTTTCATCTCCCCTGAGCCGCCTGTCATTCTCTTCATCTATTGGGCAAACAGTGCTGTTTGTGTCTGGTTTTCCCTGTAATGAGCAGTGCTGGAGCTCGCATTCGCATTCAAAGGGCTGCTTGTCAGTTTGGATAGATTTTTCCCTGGAGCTTCATTTTCTTTTCTTATTTATTTTTACTTTCTGCTGTTTGTAAAACGTGCTCACCGTGGGTAAATCTCCTGATTGTTCCCCATTTGAATCAGGGTAGCAACCACCGCCCCCAGCGAAGCTCAAGTCCCCGTTGTGCTAGGCGCTGTACAGACAAAGAGACATGACAGACAAAGAGTGGGGACAAGGAAAGCATGTTATCCCCATTATGACTGATGGGGAACTGAGCATTGAGGCTGGAATTTTCTGAGGAACCTAAAGGTAGGTCAGTTCGCTGTGCTCAATTTAGCACTAAACATAGCACTGTGGCTGCAATAGTTTGGGTAGCTAGTCACCCATGAACAAACCTGCCAGACGCCTTGGGTATGTACTTGGGTGGCTAGTTCCAGCCACCACCTGTGTCGCCGCAGCTACACTGCTGTTTTTAGCACACTAGCTCAAGGTGAGCTAGCGCGTGTCCGTCTACAACCCACTCTGGGAAGCATGCTCCCAGCTGCTGTGGAGATGTACCCTTAGATACCCAACTCTCAGTACATGTCAAAGGACTTGCACCTAACTCCCTTAGGTTGATTTGAATAGCCCACCCTAGATGATTTGGCCAAGGTTCCTCCAAATGGTAAGATCCCCTGGGTCAGGGACTTGTCTTTTCATTGTGTGTGTGTACAGCGCCTAGCAGAGTGGGGTGTTCATTCCTGACTGTGTCCTCTAGACTCTGCTGTAATAAGAGAGGGGAATTTTCAAAGACACTAAGGCACAGACTCCCTCTGGACTGTCATCCTAGCTCCCATTTATGCCTTTGAAAATCAGCCCCAAAATTTGTGACAGTGCCCAGAACTGAAACCAGGTCTCCTGAGTCCTAGCCCAGCGCCTCAATCACAACATCATCCTTTGTCTCTAATTAGCCTTTTCATTTGGTAGACAGTTCCCATGCATTGAATTAAAATCAGTGGGAACTGAGTATCCAAGGGGAAGATTTTCAAAGGTATTTAGGAACCTAAATACCTTTGAAAATTTGGCCCCAAGTCCCTTCTTCAGCTTTGAAAATTGCACCCTAGGACTTTACTCCTTTCCTGTGTAGCCACAAGTCTCTGTTGCACACAACTGGCGAACAGCTTTCCATGGCATTGAAATGGGAGCACTGTCGCAAGTTTGGATTGGCTGATTTCACATTAGCTTTTCAGCACATTTCAGTGTCATTTACTCTTTGCATCAGACACATGCAAACATGGGAATTGCCACAGGCCTATAATGCAAATATTTTTTGTTTGAAAATGGCCTGATTTGGAGCACATCTGGTGGCTTTATAAAAAGAACCATTTTGCAGATTGTAACAAACTGAACTGAATTTAGAGTCATTTTTTATGTTGCTCTATTTTGCTGCCCTCAACAGGAAAGGAATCCGATAAACCTGATTAAGAATAATTGAATATAGAATGTTTATACATTTGTTATCCTGTATTATGATGTAAGTCAGAAATCCTAATTATTACTCCTTAGCTATACTCTGTATGCCATTTTCTTCTTGCATTATATACTGTGACCTGGCTTATATTACTGCACCATATACAAATCAATAAGGATTCAACATATTGCTTATAATCTGGAGATTTTGATGATAGATTTTTCTAATTAGCCAAATTCTGTTCTCACTTACCCCCCCACAATAGGGCCCAGTGTGTATAAATGTGAACAAACTGGGAGTGAATTTGGATATTTCTTCCCTTTTGCTCCCTATTCTGAATGTTTTTGTGTCTTGGTTGCGCCAGAAGAATTCTCTGAAATCAAATCAGAACTACCTGAAAGGCCGAGGCTGTTTGGATTACGTGTTCTGGTTCCACTCATCAAGAGAGATCTTTGAGTCACATAGTTGGAATCCAGGACCAGGAACAGAACCCAGAATACAGCAGATTTGTTAGTCCCCTCCTGTGTGGTATATTGAAAACTACTTAAAATGCAGGGGGTTTTTTCCTGGTCCTGCTTGCAGGCAGGGGACTCTGTAGGGAAGTGTATGATCAGAGGCAGTCTGCAGACTACCTAGATTAAAAGAAGGTGAGGTGAATTGTGTCACTCTATTTTAAGGAGCAGCCTGTTTTGTCTCATTCTGGTTTTGGGTTTCTGGTGAATTCTAAGAAATAGCACAGTGTTACGTTGTCACCATCCAGCAAGGGTGTTTTATTATCTAATGTAGTGCCATGAACATGATATCCCCCTCTATTCCCAGTCTGAACTCTCCTAGCCCCAAATTCAGCAAAACATTTAAGAACTGACTTAAATCCATCCCTGTAGAGCAAACCACGTAAGCACAGCAGTGCCTTTCTGAGTAGGGATAGACAACTGAATTGGGGCCTTACATCACCGGGGGCTTCAGACTGGGGTGGGGGGTCCACTCTGCTCCCATCTCTTGAAAATGGTAGAAGAATCTCTGTACAATATAAAACAAGCAATAGAACAAATGCTCTTTCTCCGGCACTTTTGTCACCCTCATCATACTGCTGTCTTGCCCCCCTCCCAAACTCTTAAGGTTACAATTGAGTGTACCTCCTAGAGCCCAGCGGTACATCTCAGCAGGGCTCTGTCCTGATGCTTCATTTGTGTGAACTCTGAAGGGCATTTTTAGTAGATAGTCTTGTGAAATAAAGGGGCAAAGACAAACCTTTGACGTGTGTTAACACCCTGCTAATAGGATAGTCTCTGACATGTGTCTCCATGTGCCTAGGGGTGTGAAAGACATGTCAAGTGGCTAACAGCCTGAACATGTTGAGATTTACAAATGGTGTGAAGCCATGAAAGGGAGCCGGATCTTGTCGGCACATTAAGCCGTCAGGGGAATTGGGGGAGTTGCAGCATTGTGTTACATGATGAGTGCGTTCATGTAGATGTTTAAGCCTGACGTATTGTGCGGAGGTGTTTGCACACATAGCTAAGGAATCCCTATGGAAGTGAGTAAACTGCACAGAGAGGATGTTAAGAATTCCAGCCCCTGTGGCAAAGGGTGATATGATGAGCCATTCAGAAATACAGTAACTCCCCGCTTAACGTTGTAGTTATGTTCCTGAAAAATGCAACTTTACGTGAAACAATGTTAAGCGAATCCAATTTCCCCATAAGAATGAATGTAAATGGGGGGGTTAGGTTCAAGGGAAATTTTTTTCACCAGAGAAAAGACTATCATATATATATATATATACACACAGTATAAGTTTTAAACAAACAATTTAGTACCATACACAGCAATGATGATTGTGAAGCTTGGTTGAGATGGTGGAGTCAGAGGATGGGCTATTTCCCAGGGAATGCCTTACTGCTAAATGATGAACTAGCACTCAGCTGAGCCCTCAAGGGTTAACACATTGTTGTTAATGTAGCCTCACACTCTACAAGGCAGCACAAATGGAGGGAGGGGAGACAGCATGGCAGATAGAGACAGAGACACACACCCTGTGTGTGAGAGAGAGATGCACATTGCCCCTTTAAGTAGGCTGACCCCTCTCTAAGTACATTGCCTTTTTAAGTAGATCAGCAAGTTGAGACAGCAGCTGCTGCCAGCAAGCTCCCTCTGTCCTGAGCCCTGTTGTATCATCCCCCTGCTCAATAGAGATGGGGTAAGTGGGGGGCAGGAGCAGGGGAGAGGGGGACAGCCTGACATTAATCCCCCTCTTCCCCCCTGTGACAGTGTACCCCATAAGCTTTATGGGGGTGGTGCTTATAAATGTATATATGACATAACTGGAATATGTTTTGTGCTGCCTGTGCCATGTAACATATCTCCGTAAAGGTTATGGTCTACTATATCTATTCATCCTATTTGTACATATATATCATTCTCTACTTGAGGTTAAGAATATGGGCTGTATGCTGGCTTGGTTTCTAAGTAAGCTTTGTGAGGCATTTGGTCAGCTTCTTTAGGAAGGAATTCGCCAGGTTAAGTACCTGATCAGGAAACACTGGGGGAACAATGCATCTTAGAATGCTCCAATCCACATGAGAAGTCTTCCTGGAGACATGCAAGATACCATGTGGACAATGGCTTTGGCCTGTAAAGACTGAGTCATGCAGGGACATGTGACTTGCCCAGGTGACTCCAGAACTCCATCTTGGAGCTGGACTTTGCAGAGGAGGGAGGAGGTCTCCGCCCACAAGAGAGAGTCTATTTAAACCGGTGGGAGACCCCTCCATTTGGTCTTCAGCTGGCTAAGAAAGGAGCCTCTCCACCCCCCCTGGATACTTGAAGGGAACTGGAACAAACAACAGTAACTACAGGGGGTGTGAGTGATTGCTGGACCCAGGTTAAAAGGAGATTAGCCTGTAAAAGGGAGCATTCTGGAACTGGTGGGGAACTTACCTGTATTTAGTTTGATTAGACATAGATTTGCACATTTTATTTTATTTTACTTGGTGACTTACTTTGTTCTGTCTGTTACTACTTGGAACCACTTAAATCCTACTGTCTGTATTTAATAAAATCACTTTTTATTTAGTAACTTACTCAGAGTATGTATTAATACCTGGGGGAGCAAACAACTGTGCATATCTCTCTATCAGTGTTACAGAGGGCGAACAGTTTATGAGTTTGCCCTTATAAGCTTTATGCAGGGTAAAACGGATTTATTTGGGTTTAGACCCCATTGGGAGCTGTGCATCTGAGTGCTAGAGACAAGCACACTACTGTGAGCTGTTTTCAGGTAAACTTGCAGCTTTGGGACAAGTGATTCAGACCCTGGGTCTGTGTTGGAGAAGACGGGAGTGTCTGGCTCAGCAAGACAGGGCGCTGGAATCCTGAGCTGGCAGGGAAAACAGAAGCAGGGGTAGTCTTGGTACGTCAGGTGGCAGCTCCCAAGGGGGATTTCTGTGATCCAACCCGTCACACAAACTCCCCAGCACAGCAAGCAGGATGCTCCCAGGAGCAGCTCCAAGGCAGAGGGCAGGAGCAGCACAGGCAGTGGGGGGAGGGGGGAGCTGATGGGGGACTGCCGGCCCACCCTGGTTCCAAGCCCCCACCAGCTAGCTGCAATGGGCTGCTCTTTCTACAAGCAGTGGACAAAGCAGGCGGCTGTCAAACAACGTTATAAGGGAGCATTACACAACTTTAAATGAGCATGTTCCCTAATTGATCAGCAACGTAACAACAAAACAAGGTTAACCGGGACGACTTTAAGTGAGGAGTGACTGTAGGTACCAGGGAAACGAGAAGACTGCCAGCAAACCTAGGGTACTGCCTATGGCAGGGGATCGAGATACAATGGCATTCCTTTCTAACTCGCCAGGTTGCCCAAGCTGGACATGACAAAGCTTTGGCCATCTGGCGGCTGCTCAGTATCCTATGTAGACTCAGCCCAATTCCTAGGGGTAAGTTTCTATATCATAAAAAGCCCCAGTGTGATAGGCAACAGCTAGCAGGAGAGACAGCAAAGGCCACCTGGGCTAAGGGAGGTTCTGATCTCCCACATAGTACGGGTGGTGCATTGGTGAGATGGTGGTGGGATGCTGACCTTGCGCACACTTCACTAGTGCTTAGGAGTGCACTCGCCAGGGCTAGTGCACTATTTGCCAGTGTGACATTTCCTTGGCGAGAGCCTGAGAAAGGCACTAGAGATCGCCGGCTGAGAGAGCTCCGTGCGCTTCCTGCGGGAGAAACAAGCCAATTTGCACCCCTTGCTGAAGTGATGCATCCAATCCAGGCTGGCTTGTTGCTCAGCAGCAGAAGTGACAGGTGCATATGAAAGCCAGCGTGCGGCCAGCAGCAACGCTGCCCACACAGCACTGACAGACGCCTGTCCTTAAGGCTGGTGGAAATATTTCTGTCCTGTGGAAAATTGGGGTGGTGCACAGGGGCTTGATGAAGTGAAACTCGCCAGGGGGAAATACCTGGTTTCCTCAATTTTTTTTTTCCCCATCAAAAATTGAAATTGGGGGGGGTCGTTTTTTTCAACAAAAAATCAAAATTTGACATTGAATTTTTGATTAAAGGATCTTCTGTTGCACTCCTGTGACAGTGACCCAGTCTGGGCCAGGCCAGGCCCCCATGAAGGGAGCTCTAAGTTGTGCCAGCTGCCAAGAGCCCCAAGCAGCCGTTACAGCACCAGCAATCGCTGGGCACAGGGATGCCCCAGACGCATCCCTTTTCCCAAGTCACAACTCCCTAAACTGACCCCAGCAACAGAGGTAACATAGAAAGCCCTGCCCTATATGATACAGCATTCTTCCCATGGCCGGCTGAGCGGGCTTTCGGGCCACTGTGCACTAGAGGAATGGTCCAAAACTGCCCTTATTTATTTGCAATACCGTAGTTCCTGGGGGGTCTTAATCATGGCCCAGGACCACATCACAGCTAAGCATCTGGCCCTGCATGTCTGCTATGACCTCGGAGCTACTGGCCATGGTGGGAGACAGGAAACTTACATGGGGAGCGGTACAGGGGGGTTTCAGCCCCAGAGACCACCAGCCATAGCGTCTCAGTTCAAGGACTGGATTCACTGGGGATGCACGGGGGTTAGTGACAGTAGGGCGGGAACCCTCTGCTTTCTGTTTGTAACTGGCTGGCCTCCTTTTTTTGTGATTGTCACACCCAAGCCGCACTATATAGAAAAATTCTTGGAATTTATGGGCCTGATTCTCCTTTCACATTGGTGTAACTGAAGCAACTCCATTGACATCAGTAGTGTAGAACTGGTGTATCATATGCAATAAGAGAATGAGACCTCTTGTCTCCTAACTCTCTGCAGGCCCCGAACAATCCTCCTGCAACTGACCACTCCATTGGGGAACCAACTGGGAAGCTCTTTTGTACAAGCACAGGAATCTGCAGGCTTGCAAACAGGTCTGAGTATGACCTTAGCTCCTGTTAACATGTAATTGAAACAATCTTACTGCCTGTTTGACAGAGGCTGACTGTACCACCGGGAACCTGTATTCTTGGAAATACTCATTCAGAATTTTCACCCCATATTTCTGGTCTCTCCCCCACCCCTTCACCAGATGGTAGAGCCACAGTTCCGGAAGACATTTATTTTAGACAAACTACTTGATCATCAAAATCATTAGCTCAATCTGGAGGTGGTTTATTGATGCCTGAGATAAGGAGAAGTAAAGAGAGAGCAAACCCTACCCAATCAGCAAGCACTTGTTTACACGAAGTTCTGTGCTATGGGTGAGTGGCTGTTTTGCTTTTTGTTGGGTTTGGTGTTTTTTTTTTAATATATCCATATAGCCGTTGGATTCTCCATGGGAGCTGAAGGAAATGGCAGAGCTAATTCCTTATCTAGACATTCCATACAGTCCTTAAATGGACTCCATGCTGTGTTACTCATGTGCCTTCCCCTGGTTAACATCACTCTGCTGCATTTACCCCTGCTTTGGAATTGTGGGAGAGTCTCTTTACAGCTCTATTTATTTGTCATTATTACTATTCAGCCTCCTACCGCCTTCCAGTCTGTGTAAGCCTCCTGCAGTTGGAAGACTCCCTTTCTGGCTGCACTCCCAGTATAATTCTCTTCCCTCTGCATCCGGAGGACACTGTGGTGTGTGACCTCGCACCATTGCTTCCTTAAGACGTCTGCGTTCACAGGGAATTCCATCTGGAACATGACTTTCCCTTGTCCACTCAAGCGCTAAGTGGAGGTTTAATCACTTGCGGCAAAGTTTGTGCTGAACTGTTGTAATGGCAAGTGAGTAAAAGCAGGAGCTGGCGCAGCTAAGGACATGGTCACATTTCCAGCCTCTTGTTGAACAGTTACAATTTATACCTAACCATTTCCCCAGATAATAATGTAGCAGTTGCATGTCATGTTGTGAGTAGTTCAGCCTCTGCGGATTGAGTGCTGGCATTCAGCTGCTGCTAGAGCTAGTCAAATCACCTCTTGTGAGTCATGTTTGTGAATTTTGGCTGCCTTTTGGTTTGAGCCAATAATTAAACTTTGGGGTTTTTTTTTGTTTCTTTAATTAAAAATAGCTTTTGGCACACAGCGGAAATTGTGATGAAAAATTGTCCTTTTGGTGCAAAAGTTCAGGTTTTCATAGAAACATTGAAACACCCCCCTACCCCCAACTTTTTGTGTGTTCAACAACTGAGTTTACATTTCTAACTTTGGGTTGCTGAAAATCAAAACTTTTCTTTCTTTTTGGTTTTTCTGGGACCCCCCCTGAAGAAGCCAAAGAAAATGGAAAAAGATAATTGAAATCTTTTGTGGGGAAATGTTCTGACCAGCTCTAAGAGTAAATCTTAAGGCACTGCTCTGCCAGGTGCGGGCTACCAAATCCTCATGGCCAGGCCAGTGAAGAGCTTCCTCTTCCTCCTTATTCCCACTCCCTTTCAATTTCTACCCCACCCCCATCCCACACTGTACCTCTACCCCCAATTCAGTGTTGCCAACTTTTTTCTTAAAGCCCCAGCTCCTGGAAGCAAGACATTGCATAGAGCTGTCAGCTTTCCTTAAATAAAAGGTAAGCTTCTAGCCATCATGGGGGGGGGGGGGGGGGCTGGAACTGGGGGCCCTAAGTGCAGCCTACCAGCTCAGATACCAGAAGGAAAAGGAAAAGAACCCAAAGAGTATTTTTAAATCTCCAGCTTAAAAATAATCTCTCTTGACTTTTTGTGGAGAGGGAGGAGGTTGGACTGTCTTCTGATTTCTTCAATGACTGCAGCTGGCCAGACTGAACACATGTAACTAACCAAGCTGCGCCAAACCTTTACTATCTTCATTTGCTCGTACGTTATATATCCCTGTCCCCTATCTTTCACCTGCTATGCATCTTACAGATCATCAACACAGCAAGTTCAGGTGAATCAACTAAAGGAGTGAAATTAATATATACTGGTTAAAGCACATGAAGCTCTCATGTGAATGCTCTCTTTAGAAGCAAAGTGACCTTAGTTGGCTGTAACTCAAACCACAGTCTTGTCTTTGTGGCTCCTACAGGCAGGATATGTTCCCGGTCAGTCCATCCAGCCTTCCCCAACCTGGCTTATTCCCCTCCCCTTCCTATGCTTTATTTGAGACTTTTTTATTTATTTATAACACACGCACACCCCAGATCTGAATGTGCTGATGTGGAGATCAGAGGTGATTTAAAATGTAAGCAGAATGGTATTTTGGGTGCCATCATCCTGAGATTGCACTCTCTGCTTATCCCTCTGCTTACAGTAATATAGTCGAGATGAAGAATTATTTTGTTTTAATATTTTCACTGCAAGAGCAATTGCTGGGAACAACAAATGAAATCCTTGGAGCTGTGTGTCTGCAGAGTGATTATAGCAATGCAGTCTGGGGGGGAATTTCATTACCAGTTGCTTCACTGTCCTCTCAGGGCTGTCTCGCTCAATGCAGCAGTAGCTCTGATCTGTAACTTCTTTCTCTGGTGGAGAAGGTGGATGATAGAGGTTCTAATATTGGTGCCCATCATTGTTGTTTCCTCGTCTGGAAAAGGTGAATGTGTCAGCCGACCGGGATGAGGCTGGGCAGCAGGCCTAGTGGCCAGAATCAGAGCCATAGTCAGTCACCAGAGCCTGGGTCAAAATCAGAGGTCAGGAACTGGAGTAAGCAGGGGAATCAGGTAAGGAAGGGTTCAAGGCAGGGACGGGACTGAGGCAAGACTAGGTGCAAGGTAAGAGTGACAGGAACAAGGTGGCCCAGGCACAGTGATGGGCATGAGCATTGAGAAGCCAGCGAGCTGCTGCTGTTGCTGACTTATGAGCCAGAAGCTGGTCTCAGCAGCCAGTCAGGTTGCAAGGCTAATTAGGCAGCTGTATTGGCGAGGCTGCCGGACACTAGCTCTGCGGCAGGTCCTGGTTCCTGGCAGAATGTTTGCTTGCAATCGACGTTGGTTACCATACCTGGGCTCATCTTATTTTCTTCATATAAAGTTTTAAAAAGACTCTTAAAAAATCTTATCTGAGGGCTGCCAGTGCCTTAAGTGAGCTAAGGATGGTAAGAGATGTCTCACCTGGGTCTGCCGCCTCTGCCACATGCCTGCTGTTATCCCTGCCACCTGCCCAAAGTGGCTGTAAAGCCCAGGCACAGGTGTGGTAGCGTCCCATGCTCATTTTGTGTAGGTGTAAACGACCAAACAAGTTCTAGGCAACATCCTTTTTGAACAAAAGGGATTCCTGTTGAAAAGTGCCTGTCTTTCTACCTTGATTTTTTTTTCCCCCGCAACATTTCGATTGAAATTTATCAAAAATCTTCCTTTTAAGGTTTTTCCATTTTTGAAATAAGATATCTTCAAAAAACATTCTTAAACGTTGAAATTATTTTTCAGCGATTATTTTTTTGGCTTCACCTGGTGGGATTTTTTGAAACTTTTGTCAAAATGGAAAATGATAAACTTGAAGTGGAAACATCATATTTCAATAAAGATTTGTAAAAACACATTTTTCAACAAATGAAATTAATAGATTTTTTTTAAAATGACACAATCTTGAATTTTGTCATGATTTTCCCCCAGTCCCCCCAGTTCTCCACCTGCTCTGAGCCCACTATATCCTATGATCTCCTTGCAGTATGTCCCCTACACATGCATAAGAGAGGAACTTAGAGATGGAAATGGAATTAACACAGCAGCAGTGGTGTCCCTACCAAAGTAACAGGGAGGGTGGCCAGAGGGGTTTGTTGGGAGATAAACACCGACAGATCCATCTGGGAGAAGTAGCAACCTGCCATTATTCCATTGTGTGCATTGGCTTCAGCGGTTAAAGGGCTTGTGTTGATCCTCTATGCAGGAGTGAATTTCACCCAGGGACCTTCTTAACCTTCGACTTGGCAGCAGAGCCAAGCAAGTTCTCAGTACTCGTGCTGTGAACATCGGCATAGCTCTGTTGAAGCCAGCGGAGCTATATTGAGGTCAAGGGAGCTCTGCCAATTTACACAAGCTGCAGGTTTACACCCGCTGTCCCCGATACAAATCAAAAGGAAATTCCCTGTTTCCAAAACGCAAACCCACTTGGGAGACACTGCCGTGTCGTTGGTATCCCACTTTGCAGCAGCAGTTCCACCACGATGTGGTTTACTGTTTGGAGACAGATTCCTTTTTTAAGTTAAACTGAAATAAAGCTTGCTCTGTTTAATTTCTGAAGGAACCTGCCCAGACTAAGGTCCTCTCACTGGACCTTACCAAGCTCTGTGGATGGAGAGACAACATCAGCCAAGGGTGTGCTGAGTCAATACACAGTGCGAACTGAGAAAGCCATTCCAGAAGGCATGTTCCACGGGAAATACATCATTCGACAGGAGGGAATTGAAATAAGAATATGTTTTAATTCCCAGAAAAGTTGTTACCTGCACTCTCCATACACAAGTGCGAGGGCTGAGAGTCCTTCTAGCCTCCTGTGGAATGGTGTATTTCCCATGGAACACACCTTCTGGAATGGTTTTCCCAGGTTCTCACTGTGTATTGACTCAGCACACCCTTGGTTGATGTTGTGTCTCCATCCACAGAGGTTGGTAATTAGGGTAAAGCAGGTTGCCGTGTCTTTGAAAGCACCAAACTCATTTTTTTTAAACCAGTGTGAGCTCTGATGTCTAAATTCGAAACTGTGTGTTTGGAGGAGAGTGGGAGAAACAAACCCAAAACTGACTTGCAAAACGCTATGCAGAGGAATAGGATCGATGCGTTCAATGCTGTTATTTTTAAGCGCAGTTTCAAGCTTTGCCACTAACCACACTGTACCCTCCGGTGTTGTGATGTCAGCTTTTGTAAGCAAACCAATGTCAGGTGTGTTCAGTAGCTGACTGAGTCAGGAAGAAGGACGGTCTTCTGGTTAAGGCGTTGGACTGACAGTCAGGAGGGCTTGGGTCTATTCCCAGCAGCAGGCAGTCCGTGGGAATGAATACACATTGAAGTCAATGGCTAATTGCCTAATGATTCCACTGAACGTAGCATTGGGCTTTTAATCTCCCTGTGCTAGTTTCCCATTTGTGATGGGGCTAATACTTCCCTACTCCTGAGCGTGTTGTGAGGCTAACTGCACGACTGTGCTGCTCAGATAGTAGGGTCAGGAGCACCAAGAAAAGCCGATACAACTCAGTCATTACTGAACAAACGAAACCCTACTGGGTTCTACGGCAATGCTCCAGAACACCGCATCTCACTGTCGCGATGCTGCAGGACCTGAAGTCATTGCTCTTGTTTTCTGATGGGACAGTGTTTTTTTCGTGGCCAGGGGTGCGTGTCATTAACACAATTTTTCTGACCAAATTCCATCTAAGTGACTTCATTCTCCATACCTACGTCCCCCTTGCAGTTTCAGTGAGATACTGCTCATTCTCACTTCCCGTCCGAGACTCCTGAATACTGTAGCCACTTTTGTGGGGGAACGTAGCAGCAGACTACATTTCTGCCTACGTGGTGGGCCAGACCTGGGTCCGATTCCAGCTCTACCATGGACTTTGTTGCATATACTCTGAGGGGCCTCCATTCCTTTGAGGATCTGGGCCTCAATGTCCTCTCTCTAAAATGGAGAAAATAACCCTTCTAATTCACAGCGGTGTTGTGAGGATAAATACCCTAGAGATGTGAGGTGCTCAAGTGCTGTAGCACTGGGGCCATATACATGTAAGAGGTTGGCATTTGATACAGTGCTCCTGGAGGTGGGATACCCCAGCTTGGGAAGCCAGGGTCTTTCATTGTATGTCCTAAGTCCCAGACCTTCCATGCAAATGTTTATCTGGTGGGAGCTTGAGCCAAGTGTTTCGTTCCGTGGGAAGGGTGAGTGAAGGAGTGTTCCTGTGGCACCTGGCCCCGCCTACCATTGAAACACGTGGCAGAAAGGTCACACGTGTTAACGTTCTCAGTACGGCGCACATTGGGAGCGAGTTAATGCACCAGGTCTACCTACCACTGGACAGAACGACATACTTAATTGGGGTCATATTCTCCTCTCACCATTGTCTGTGCCAGTGCCCTGCCCCCTCGTCCGATTGCCTGTCTGGCACTGCTCAGGTGGGGAATGGTACTAGGAAGTTCTCCCAGCAGTGATATTTTCTGGCTATGTTTTAATAGTCGCCATTTAACAGGGAAATCTGCCTGTGTCTAAAACATCGGACTCCTTTCCCCTTGTAAGCCAGGCAGCAGTTTGTGCTCGCAAAGAGCTCAGAACAAAACCTGCTAGCCCAGGGCTCCGTGATGTGCACAGTGGGGGTGTGCAGCTCCACTAGCAGTGACTGGAGTCACGGTGCCTGTGCAGGCTGGGAACTGCTCTTTGCAGCAGTTGTCCCAGGGCCAGTGAGCAGGTAGGGGGATTGCCAGGTTCCCTTTGGGGTGTGTAGTGCCACAGGCAGCACTGTGATTTCTGTGCACCTTGCACTTAAAGGGCACATGCAGAAACATGCCCATGGCACAGGAGTTGGGGGGCTGGGCTTTACCCCAGTCTTTGTCCGTGGTGCTCAGGCTGCCGGGGTGCCAGTGGGTTGTGATTTGGGCATCTTTATATTGGGCACAAGCCGAGACCTCACAACACAGGGAAGCTTTTAGACCTGACTGTTCGTTTGTTTACACTGGCATAAATCAGGAATGACTCCACTGAACTCTATGGGCCTGATTCTCCTCCTATAACTCTGTTGGGTTTGGAGCCACTCCTGAGTTACACCCAGGTAAGTGAAAGGATTATCAGACCCATGGCATTTACTATATTGGCACCTCCATGTCATAGAGTCAGAGACATCCACTGCACACACATGCTGGTATATTTCCCTGGCTGCATTTCTGCCTCCTGTGCAACCAGTGTCTTGCGTAGCATGGGGCTGACGGAAGATACCTTGCAGTGCACACAGCTCCACTGTCCTGTGTTATCCCACAAGCTGGTTAGATTTACTATGCTCCTGTTTGGTAGAACAAGGCCTGTGCTAATGTGCATCCCCTCGGTTTGCTGTTCCCACAGTACAATATGATCATGAATGACACACTCTTTCTTTCAGAAACCCACACACCAGCGAGGGAGCTCAGGGCTGCTTTTGTATTTTTCTTTCCAGGCAGAATTCCTGTTGGGCACAGATGGAGCACACTTTCTCTGTCAGCCACGAATGATCTCTGTGTCACAAACAGGGCACTGGAGGGATTGTTTTCCAGGCTGGTTTCTCGCTCTTCTACCCCTAAGCTGTGAGATCCTGATTCTCAGTTATGTCAAGGCCTCTTTACCCCACCTTGCCCTCAGAGTGAGGGAAATGGGACCCTGAGAATACCATATGCAGAAGGCCTTTCAGGCCAATGTAGAACTGGCCTAAGGACTTTACCATGGCCCATCTGCCCTCACAGTACTGCACTGCAGCTATTCTCTGCTCCCCACAGCCTGCAGGGACCATGAGAAGCAGGGTGTAAATTGGAGTAGCCAGTAGCAGGCTCTGTGTGGCCCCAGAATACCAGGAGCACAAAGGTGGCTTAATGTTTGCCCCTTAGTTCCTGCCCCCAGTGCAGTTACTGGGAGTCAGGCCCTGTGTCTTCCCAGTATCCGTGTCAGGGTTGAAATCCAGGACAGCTACAATACAGTCACCACAAATCCCATCATCCTCTCCAACGGGGACTCTTGCACCATGGCTACAGGGGGGTTCTTAACTCTTTGCTCACGTCAGGCTTGTCTACGCTAGAACGTCTCACTGGCAAAAGTCCTGCCAGCGGACTGCTACCGACACAGCTCTTTTGGCAGAGGGCTTTCAGGTCTGGCTGCCTTCTTGCAGTCCGGGCTGGCTTTAAGCCGATTCGGCCGATTCCCCGAATGGGGAATGGGGAATGGGGCCCCGCGCCTAAGAGGGCCCCGCAATGTCTGGGGCTGCCGGCGGAGCGAAAAAAAAAAAAAAAAAAAAAGCTGCGTCCGCCATACAGCTGATCACTCAAGCCTGGGAGGAAGGGGTGAGGAGGAGGAATGCTGTGTGCTTGAGGAAGAGGCGGGGCCAGGGCGGGGATTTGGGGAGGGATCCAATGGGGCAGTGAGGGGGTGGGGCTGGGGGCGGGGCTAGGATGGGGATTTGGAGAGGGATCCAATGGGGCAGGGAGAGGGAGGGGCCGGGGCGAGGCTGGGGCAGGGGGGCGCGAGACAATTCACAACCCGCGTGGGGCCCCGCACCTGCTAAAGCCAGCCCTGCTTGCAGTGTCAGGCTGTACCGGCAAAAGACTGTGTGGCATGGTGGGTAGCCATCCCAGCATCCCCCGCACAACTCTCCAGTACATTGCCTTGTGGGAGATATTTTGCCGTGCATTATGGTAGACCAGAGCCACTCTTGGTTTGGGATCAAATTCCCACCATTGCCTATGGTCAGTCCCATAATCTGCTTGTTTTCACACCATTTTGCAACCTCTCCGCTATCTTGCCATTGGAAACAGGGATGCTGAATGGCTTGGTGGAGCGCTCTTGTCTGTTTTAAAGACAGGGCAGCTCCTGCTTTTGTATTTGTGGAACCACAACAGCTACCATCCTGGCTACCCATGCAGCAGGGAAATGGCGAATGCTGAGGAGGTGTGAACGTTACAGACAGTGAATGAAAGTGACCAGGCACTGTAGGCATTCACTAACCAGATGTATGCAATGGACGGGGCACCTGAACACAGGGGGCCAGGGAGCCTTGAGGGTAAGCGATGGGGGTCAGGGGGCAGAGAGGAGTGAGCAGTGGGCCGGGCCTCAGGGGGAAGAGGCAGAGCAGGGGTGGGAAGAGGTGGAGTGAGGGCTGGGCCTCAGGGAAGAGGCCAAGTGGAGGAGGGGCCATGGTCTGTGCACCAATGGCCCCCTCCTTCTAGGGAGCTTCTGGCGCTCCTGACAATGGAGTGATGGTTCGGACCCTTGAAATGAGCGCCAAATGGTGGCACCGGATCATTAGGCAAATATGGGTTGATCAGCAGAAGTTTTGTCTATGAAAGCCACGTTCCTGGCGCTGGGTGCACTATAGGAACACCAACATAAACACTGCTCTGACTGGAGAAATAAGTGGCCATCATGCTCTGGAAGCTGGCAACCCCAGATTGCTATTGGTCGGTGGGCACCAGTTTGGTATTGGAAAGTCTGCAGTGGGGGCAGTCATCATCCAGGTGTACAAGGGCACCGAGCACCTCCTGCTGCACAGCATTGTGACTGGTCAGTGTGCAGGAGATAATAGGTGGAATCATTGAAGTGGGCTTCCTGAACTTGGATGGGACAAAAGATGGGAAACCCCCCTCCCCACCTTGCCTCTGGGCACATAAACAGAAGGGGAGACGTCTCCCTTTCTACGTAAGTGTTGGTGGCTCCCTGGGGCTGTTTCACTGCTCTTAGCATTGGGTGGTCAGGAAAGGTCCGAGACGCTCATGTATTTAGGAACACAGGACTTTCTGACAAGCGGCATGCAGGGACATTCTTCCCAGACCAGCACATTCCCATCTGTGGGGTTTCAATGCCTACTGTGATTCCCAGGGAGCCAGCCTCCCCTTTGCTTCCCTGGCTCATGGAGCCATCCACCGGGCACCTGGACAGCAGCGAGGAAAGATATAACTGTCACCTGAGCAAGGGCAGGGTGACCGTGGAGAGTGCCTTTGCAGACTGTAGGGCCGGTGGAGATGCCTCATGAGTAGCCTGGATCTCAGTGAGCCAAATAGTCCTATTGTTACCGCTGCATGTTGTGTTTTGCACAACACCTGGTGGTGGGATCCTCCCTCCGTGCGGCAGTGAGTGTCACGTGATAGCAGCAGGTCTGGGAGATGGTACCAGACTTTTTGTCACTGTTCTTTGCCCTTTGATAAGCCTGACGTAGCTCTTTCTCCTTTGCCCAGCAACAGGACCCGTCCTGTCATACCCCTGCTTCTGCATCTCCTTTGCAATATTGCAATAGACATCTTTATTCCTGCGTGAATCCCACAGCTGGGTCTGCACTGCTCCTTCCCCCCATGGGATGAAAACATCCAGGGCTGCAGAATGAGGTTTAGCTGGAGTTTTTCCTGGAACCGTATCTGTGCAGTAGTAAAGGTGGGCTAGCACTGGCAGGAAAAGAGGTGTTTTCAAAACACACTGGGGGGTGGGCGGGCTCCAGGCACTGTGACCCCTGGGCAGCTGAGTTCAAACATTTGACCAGTGATCCCTGCCATGGGGACTGCAGTGGGATTGTTGCTGGAGGACTCCTTGTAGTAGTACCTGTTCTTCAGTATCCACACAGGCATTGTGCTGGTAGAACGGTAGTGGTAAAGGGCCTATGTTGCTTGGAGAACTGGTCTAAATTCACCAGCAGAAGGGCAGGGTTTTATTGGCAGGACTTGTAATTGAGAGTGGATGCAGGCAAGGCTGTCCAGCAAGACAAGTCCTGCTGATAAGACTTTGTAGTGTAGCCCAGGCCCTAGGGCAGGGGTCGGCAACGTTCGGCACGCGGCTCGCTAGGGTAAGCACCCTGGCGGGCCGGGCCAGTTTTATTTACCTGCTGACACGGCA
>NC_048307.1:30304557-30316366 GCF_013100865.1 Trachemys scripta elegans
CGGCCGAACCTGCCACGTCAGCAGGTAAATAAAACTGACCCGGCCCGCCAGGGTGCTTACCCTGGCGAGCCGTGTGCCAAACGTTGCCGACCCCTGCCCTAGGGGAAGGGTGGTGGGAGCCAGGCAAGGAAGGGGTTAACAGCTGCACAACAAGGGAGAGCACCTGGCCTGGAGAAATTAGGAAGAGCCAGTCTCCCAAGAGGGGCTTGTTGTACTGAGCTGGAGGAAGAGCTGTGGAGCTGAGCTGGCTGCAGGACACTGTGAGTTAAAGCCTTAGATCTGGCAGCTTTTCTTACAGAGCCCTCTCCTGCATTCCCCCCTTTGGCTTTGGGCTGAGGGGGTTCCAGAAGGCTGTGAGTACTGACCGGGCTGGGGAAGGAAGGCTGCCAGGGGGCCACTCCCACATTCACCAGTGGTTGGAGGGAGGCACCTGGCCAATCCAAGCCCTGATAAACAGATTGGCTATCTGTTAGCTGCCAGCCAGGAGCTCTTGGGGTGGCTGCACACAGCGGTGGAAGATTGTCTGTGACAATGTCTCCTGGAACCACAGCTAATCCTCCCTTCTCCAGAACAGCAGCTGAGCTGTTGTGTGCAGTCCTCGAAGGCAGAGAGGAAAGTGCTACGCCCATGTGCCTGGAAATGCAAGAGCCAGACCCTCTGGAATGGCAGGCCTGACTCAAGGGGTGGCAGCCCTCTGGATTTGTACCAGCTAGGAGGACCCAAGCTCTTCGGGGAGTTAGGTCAGTAATTCTACACTTCGGCTCCATGGTGCTAGGCACTGTATGTACACATAGTAAGAGCCAGGACTACCCCAAAGAGCTTACTATAGACAAAGGGAGGGGAAACTGAGGCACAGAGCAACTTTGGGACCTAAAGTCCAACATTTTGGCGCTACTGAAATTCTCAAACACCATTGCCCAGCCACTGCCTGACCCTGGAGGCACCCAAGGCGCCCAAGTTTCTGCTAGTGGGTGTGCACAAGGCTGCCTAAATCCTGCCACCACCACTAATGAGCTGCTCAGCGCCCCAGCACAAGCTGCAGCCCAAACTCCGGGGCCCTAGCCTGTCTCATCAGCAGGGCCTGATCCTGCAGGCATGCTCTGAGCACACCTATGGCCAGAGGGCCTGATGCAGGTTGCTGAGAGATGGAGGGGCAACACAGTGCCCCACTCAGCTTACTGGCTCTGAGGATCCCATTCTCAGGTACGAAACTCTGCCCAGTCATTGTTTGGGGCACTTAACTTGACACTGAGAATTCCCTTGGGTGCCCAGGGGTCAGGTGTTGCAATGTCTATGTACATTGTGAATCCAGCCCTCAAGTGACTGGGCCAAGATCGCCCAGGGAGTCTGTGGCAGAGCTGGAATTGACCCCAGATCTCCAGCCAATACCTTAATTGCAACATCATCCCTTCTGTCCACTCCTATCAGCCTCTCCAACCCCATGTGGGAAAGGTAGGAAAGGCTCCCCCTTCCAAGGACCGATCCAGTCTCCCCAACACTGTCTTCCCCCATGGGGTGGAGGAGGAAGTCTGGAGCATCCCCCTAAGGGCTAATGAAGATGACATTCCAGCCCGAACTGGAGATCTCTATCACTGTGTGAGAAAATAACTTTTAGACATCTTTTCCCCCCTCCCCCAACATACACACACTCACACTCTCCCATCCTCTGTACTCTGATCTCATTACTGAGGAGACAAAAGAATTCTCGAAGCCACTCCAGTTCTGGCTGGGACAGAGCTGTCATTATCAGCTAACTGCCTTATGCAGCCTCGCTAATAGCGACTTGCTGGTCATTTCAGCTTGTTAAAATTATCTCCCTTTCACGACTCCCCACCATCATTGTGCATGCAATATGGTTACTTAGCTGGGGACACAAGGGCGTGCTGATTCCCTCTGTCATAGTGTGGGGCCGGGAATGGTGCGCTCTGCTGGAATCATGGGAACAAGGAGGAATGCTGAGAGCAGCTGGCAAGGCACATGAAGGTCCGAGCTGGTCCCAGGGCTGGGACATGGGGATAAAAGCCATCCCTCCCTGTTGGTCAGACCGCTGTCGTGGGGGGCGGGCGCCAGTCCTTATTGGCTCAGGTTTGCAATGGCAAGAGGTGGGTTTATGGCTGTTACGTGGCCATTTATACTGAATGCTCCTTTCCATCTGATTCACGGCCTGTGGTCGCCAGTTGAAGCAAAGTGGCCTCGAGGTAAAAAGGGCTCAAATGAAAGCTGAGGAGTCTGACCCCCACCTATCTTTGATGGAAACATGCTCCCAATCTTGCTTTTAAAATACTGGGGAGGGAGGGCCTGGGAAGGCCCCCCCCTTACTTTAATTTGAAATAATCTGTTTCAGCAGTGGGCCCAGCCTTTCTACAGCCGGGGGCACCAAGGAAAGCGCATTAGTTCTCTACGACGTGCCAGGAAGCTAAGGCGAAGATCAGGAGTTCTGGGTTCAGTTCCTGGCTCTGCCACAGAGTCCCTGCATTGCTTTGACCAAGTCACTTTTGGTCTCTCAGTGCCCCAGCTGGGGAATAGGAGTGGGAATTCAGCCTTGGTTGGGTAGGATGTAAGCTGTCCGGGGCAGGACCTGTGTCTCCCTGGGTGTATGTGCAGTGCCCATTGGGGCGATTGTAATTTGTTTTAAACATTAATATGGGAGGTTAATACAGGAAGCGCATGGAGGCAGGTGTCTCAAAGCAGGAGAAAAGGGTTTGGCTGTCTCTAATTCTGGGGGAATCTCTCTATGTGGGAGCCTCGGTATCTCATGCTGGGGAGAGGGCGTCAACGTCTCCAGTTGTTGGGGAGCCCTCTCCTTCAGCATCCCCCACCCACAATCCTGCTGTCCCCCCAGGGCAGGAGGGAGAGTCCACCCATCTTTCTATAGCCCACATCATTACGTTTGAGAGCTGGCAGCAAGTCCCACTTTCCTGCCCCAGACAGTCTCAGTTCTTAGTCTTAGACAGGGCAACTCCCAGATCCCCCAGCATGCAGCAGAGCTCGCTTTACACCCGCTGGCCCGAAATGGGCAGTTTGGCAGAATCCTAGGCATCCTCGAACGGCCGAAGCCCTAGCTGGCCAGCAAGTGGGATGGATGCAGCAGCTGCCCCGTGGGTTGGACTGGAGCATACCTGGGCTCACTTGCTTACTGTGAGCGGTGATACTCACCAAGCTGGCACTTCTCCCTCAGTTGTTTTTCTAGTTACACTAAGGACTTGCTAGGTATTGCTAAATAGTCACTGATCTGAACCTCCACGCTGGCTCCTGGCCTGTCTTTGTTAGCCGGCCTGGAGGGATTGCAGAAAAACCACATGTTTGCTGGGATGTACATTTGAACTAATAATCTACCCGACTGGACTTCAATGGAGCAGTGCTGCTTTACACAAGAGTCTAGCCCTATACTTTTATTTCCCATCCACTCCAGTAACTGACACAAACTGTCAAGTGCTTGTCTGTCTGCGACAGGAGTGAAGTTCACATTGCTGGCAGCAAACACTCGGCTTCTCTCTGCACACAGCACAGCTTAGCTTGCACCAGACCTTTTATTGGTAGAGGCATGACTCAGTTGCTCCAAAGTCCCAGCCTGGATTCTACCCAGGATATTTTGGCCATGCTGTGAGATGGTTTGTAGCGCTGCCGCCCGCCTCTTGCACCTCTTTTCATTGGTCATTATATCCCTGCTGTGCCCTCGTGCATTCAGCATTATGAGCGTCTTGGAGAGACTTTCAAAGCAGCTTATTTTAGCCACCCGGCAGCCTTGAGGGTCAAGGCTCCTTTCTCAGTGCTCCGTGGAGCCGGGAAACCCTCCGAAGGAGAAGCAGTGTTCGCTCCCTGCAGCAATCAGAAAGCTGAGAGCCCTTCAGCACCACCTACAAGGACATATCCCTCCAGATGAATCGGTTTCTAGGCGTTGGTTTAACCCTCTGCCTGTAGCTGCTTTTTCTTTTGGCCTCTACCCAAGAGTCCACTTTTTCCATTGTGATCTGGCCCCTCTGCACTGCTCAGGGGGTGCAAAGAGGGTGGCCTCCTTCTGTTGCAGGGGGAACTTTCTCCATCAAGCTCACAGCGCTACCACCTATGCCATCTGCCCCATACGCACACGTCTGCTGGTGCAGAGAGTGTGTCCGAGCTTTGCTATGCTGATCCTTTGCTGCTGTAGGATCTTTTAGGAACCTTAAACCAGTGACATAAATTAGAGCAGCCCCTAAGCTGCTGTAACTTGTGCCTGAGCGAAGCCTGGCCCAGATGGATCCCCAGGATCACAGAGCAGCAGCTGGCTCCCTGCTGCCCAGCTGCTCATCCCCCTGGGCTGAGCAGAGCTCGGATGGAGTGGAGAGCTTAGCCAGAGGCTGTCCCCGAAGAGAACATTTCGTAGAGTTGGGTAGGAGGACGCGTAATCTCTAGCTTTCACGCAGTCAGCACCATCGGTTCCCAAAGCGCTGCATGAGTGCTGGGATTGGTTTGCTTTGAAGGCGGGTGCTTTGGAGGGTGGCACATGTTACTGCTCTAGGGGCAAAGGAGGAGCCGAGCCTTTGAGTATCAAATATGCCAGTGCAAGGCAGCACTTGCCTGGTCGAACCCATGCTTTCTTTGCCCCTCCCTCCCCATCCCCCATACTCACGGTCCATCCAGCCCTGTCCTTGTGAACCAAAACAGCCCCTGCTTCTGCCGTCCTGCTTCCCAGCCCAGTGTGGTTAATGCATCTGGGTCCTGACCAGCAGCACCCCCTGCCATTCCAGTCCTCCCCTAGCCCAGCCAATGCGCCTCCCTCTTACCCTGCAGCTGCACCTGCTCCTGTGGCACATGTTGTACCAGGAGGGTTTTCAGTGCTTAATTTGTGCCAGGGCTGAGCCCCGGCACCTCTGGGCCTGGCAGTTCGTAGCCCCGGCACCTCTGGGCCTGGCAGTTTGTAGCCCCGGCACCTCTGGGCTTGCTGCATCAGTTATGAACGTAAAAAAAATTCCTTGAGCCTTGGCACCTCTTTCATTACAAATTAAACACTGAGGGTTTTATTGGATCAACTTCTAATTCTCCCCCTCATGCAGGAGCTTGGCTGCTGTTGACTCCCAGGCCAACATGGCCCTCTGAGCGGGGCATGCCTGTGCCCTCCAGAGATGCCCTGCAGTGGCCCGTTTGCTACTGAAGGGTGAGAGTGAGTACCCTGGTCTTGCTCATCCCCAGGGGCTGCTTGCCTGCTCCCAGCAGGGGCTGGGAGAGCCCTGCAGAGGTGTGAGGGGAGGGCAGGCTTCCATGCCCTCCAGAGGCTGCATCTCCACAGAGCACCTCACTGAGTCGGAGGGAGGGAGGGGGAGACCAGCCCAGGGCTGAGCCCCTCCATCACCCTGCTGAGCCCTATCTGTAACCTCCGCGGGGGCAGTGGCTTCCATATCCCATTAATACTGCTGGAGTTTGGCCTCAGCTGGGCTTCCCAAACCTGCCGTGGTGCAGGAGCAGTGGGGAGCCCGGGGGACTCTGCTCAAGGGAGCAGGGGCCTGACCTAACACAACACTAATCACCGGGGGTCCCAGTGGAACAAAATAGTTCCAGCGCCTCCCTAGCCAGTCAGCTGTCTTGCAGTGCCACCTCCTGGCTTCCCTGGGAACTAGAGGGCGAATGCTGAGGTGGGAGAGCCCAGCCCGTGTATCTGATGAGCTGCAGTTTGATGGGAAATAAGAGGGCTTATTTTAATGTGGGGGGTTGGGGGTGGCTCTCTCAGTCTCCAGGATCTGTGGATAGAGCTGTGATCAGTGCAGTCTCTTCACCTTGCCCTGGAAACTCCCCTGTGGCAGGATCCCTCTCTGTGTTGCAATCCGTCCCTCTCTGTGCCCCTCAGTGACGTGTGCCCAGGACAGAGCGCCACGCTGGTGGCGTGGTTGACAGCCTGGCTATAGAGGGTTGTTACCAGCTGTCCCTGTGCCCCTGTTCATGGCTGTGTCCACCCCCCTGCAGGGGCAGGGTGGCCTCGGTGCAGCCATGTGGTGTCAAATTGTGGGGTGCTGGTGGCTGTGCGTGGGCCGGGGGAGGTGTCTAGAGGCTCTGCAGTGGCAGGAGGCGCTCCCTGGAGACAGCCCGTGGCTTTGGAGGCAGAGGTTGCTGAGTGTGGCTCTCTGCGTCAGTCTGTATGTAGCGACACGGCGTTGGCAGGAGGAACACCGCAGCCACCTGGCGCTAGGGCGTGGGACGCTGCACTAGCCCTTGGGGAGCTGGGCAGGGGGCCTCCAGGGATGTTGCACCAGGAGACATCAGAGCCCCCTAACTCCGCAAAGGCCCAGTCTCAGGAGGGGTATCATGCACACTGCCAGGCTGTAGAAAAGCATCCTGCCTCCTGCAGTGATTCAGTGGAAGAGGCCCATGTGGTGCTGGCAAAGGTGCCAGCCTAGAGCCCAGAGCCACCTAGCTCCCCACCGAACTGCTACTAGCCCCTGCCGCAGAGGCCAGCTGGAGGGACCCACCTCTTGGGACAGGGTTGTTCTGGCCTCAGTCCTTGGCCTCTGAGAACTCTGGGAAGTGGAGAATGGGGACATGGAGACATCGCCTCTGTAACTGGACTGAGCTCCCTCCGTGATTGCCAGACTCCTCCCACCAACCCTGCTGGGCTAGGGGAGCTTTATGGGGCCTGCCAGTGGTAGCAGCTTTCTGGCACAGATGGCCTGAGCTGGCCAAACTGATGCCCTAAATGGGAACCGTTCTCTGTCCAGAGAGCAATCCCCCAAACCATCCAGATGCTCAGCTGGGCCATGCTTGTACAGCCCCATTGACTTGCTGAAGGCGTCTGTGGATGGTGTGACCCTATCCCGGTCGGCAGCAGTCTGAAACCTTGGGTGCAGCTCTGTTTCTGCACTATGGCCTTGCCATCCTCCAGGAGATCCCTGCTGGCTTTAGGATAAGGCCACAGCCTGGGCTCTGATGTCAGGGGAGTTGACAAGGGAGGGTTGGGAGTCAGCCTGTATTTAATGTGCTTACACCAGCAGAGGTTGGGAGCTGGGATCAATCGACCAGGGTATCTCTACTGCCCTTCCCCATGTGTCTCGTGGGCCTGAGCGCTACTCCCCGGTGCGATCACTCCACACCTCCTGCTCCAGACTGGAGGGGGAAGAAGGGCCGAGTGAGAGGATTTTCCACTTCAAAGCTCCCCTGGGATGAGGGGGATCCCAAGCCATCTTTCCATGCTGCTTCCCAACTTTCCTCTGCGTGGTAACGCTTCAGGAGCGCAGGACAAAGCCGACCCAGGTATCGGCTCGTAATGAGCAGGGCACTTGGCTAGTGCCATCTTTACGAGCTCTACCCCTCTGCGTGAACATGGCCTGGGTATTCCTGTCAGCGAGCGGGGTGGGCAGCTGCTGCCTCTCCCGAGGAATGCACCGGAGCTGGACACCCCTCGCAAAGCACGCTGCTGGGCAACTACCAGGCAATTCACCCTCTCAGTGCAAATGGGGCCCTGGCTGAATTCTAACAGAAGTGGCTGGGAAGTTCTCACTTCTACCAACAGGGGGCAATGCGAGCTAAGTAGCAGTTTCCCCTGCTGTCCTTTGGCGTCCCGGCTGCTGGTGCAGCTCCCATCTCCTGGAGCTGGGCACTGGAGAGTGTTAACAGATACCAAGGGAGAGACCTGGCTTAATTTCTTCACCCTCAGACCCTTCCTGGGGGCAGGGGGAGGAGGGGAACACAGTCTCGGTGACTTAGAGCCTGGTGGTCTCTGGAGCCCATTGAATAGGGCTTCACCAGCCACGGTTAACGGTGGGACTGGTGCACGGAGCAGTCAGGAATTCCCCAGGATGATAAGAGTCCCTGGCTCCAGAGCCACGGTGCGGGAGCCTGGTGGGGGACTCGGTCAGCGAGTCAGTCGGGCTGTGCTGGCTTCTGGACGGCGTGCTTAAGGGCTGTCATGCAGGTCTCTTTCAACAGCATGGAGTCAACACCAGGGTGTTTGCCCCTTAAAGTTGTGGGGGAGGGGGAATGACCAGAGAACAGCTCAAAGAGGCCTTCTGGGCTTTTCCGGACCATGTTGGGGCTTTGGGGCACCTGCTCGGTTAGCGTTTGGGGCTCAGGTATAGTTCTGTCCATACCGGCCTTCACACTGCTGCTCTACCTCCTCCTTGCTAACAGTGACAGCCCCGATCCCAGCCTGCAACTAATCTGAGACTCTCCTGCCAATGGGATGATGAGCTCAACAGACTCTTCTTATCCAAACGGGAGTGTGCAGCCTGATGCTGGGCCCTGAGCCACTCCTCCCCCTCCTCACTCAGCACTCAATGCTTCCCTCTGCTCCTGGCCTCTGCTGTTGAGGGAACAAGACGAGGAAGGCTGGGATGGCGTTAAATGCTTGTAGATGAGCTGGTCTCTTCTCTCCCAGCTTTGGGGACATGGCCACTGACGCTCCACCAGCTGGCTCAGAGTGAAGGTGTGCTGGTAGTTTTCTTTTGTCCTAAGGGCGGGGGTATATTTCAGCCCCTGGACCTGCAAAGAGGGAAGCATTCGGGTTGAGCTGAGTGGAACCTACTAGCACACCTGAACCTGGGCAGGTGTCACCTAGCTTTGGAGCTGGTTATGAAGCTGCACAAAGGTCAGGTTCTGAAGCTGCGATGACTAGACTGGCAATGTGATCCAGTGGGCTGGGAACCAGGACACCCACCTTAGCCAAATCACTTCCCCTCCCCGTGCCTCTGTTCCTGCATCTGTAAAGTGAGGGCAATGATACATGCCTGTCATGAAAAAAGAAGAACAGGAGTACTTGTGGCACCTTAGAGACTAACAAATTTATTAGAGCATAAGCTTTCGTGGACTACAGCCCACTTCTTCGGATGCATATAGAATGGAACATATATTGAGGAGATATATATACACACATACAGAGAGCATAAACAGGTGGGAGTTGTCTTACCAACTCTGAGAGGCCAATTAATTAAGAGAAAAAAAAAAACTTTTGAAGTGATAATCAAGCTAGCCCAGTACAGACAGTTAAGAAGTGTGAGAATACTTACAAGGGGAGATAGATTCAATGTTTGTAATGGCTCAGCCATTCCCAGTCCTTATTCAAACCGGAGTTGATTGTGTCTAGTTTGCATATCAATTCTAGCTCAGCAGTCTCTCTTTGGAGTCTGTTTTTGAAGTTTTTCTGTTGTAATATAGCCATCCGCAGGTCTGTCACTGAATGACCAGACAGGTTAAAGTGTTCTCCCACTGGTTTTTGAGTATTTTGATTCCTGATGTCAGATTTGTGTCCATTAATTCTTTTGCGTAGAGACTGTCCGGTTTGGCCAATGTACATGGCAGAGGGGCATTGCTGGCACATGATGGCATATATCACATTGGTAGATGTGCAGGTGAACGAGCCCCTGATGGTATGGCTGATGTGATTAGGTCCTATGATGATGTCACTTGAATAGATATGTGGACAGAGTTGGCATTGGGGTTTGTTACAAGGATAGGTTCCTGGGTTAGTGGTTTTGTTCAGTGATGTGTGGTTGCTGGTATGGGATGAAGGCCTAGATCTTTGAAGATAGTTAGGTGCCTAACTCCCACTGATTTGAGAAGCTGGGCCTGTACACATATGGTCTGGGGCGGAAGCCATTGCAGATGCTGGTAGCGTCAGTGGGGTTGTCCCTCCGAGGTTCGGAATCTGCAAGTCAAAGCAAAATGCAAAAGGAATGAACCCAGACAAACAGCTGGTCCATCACCTCTTCCACTTCATTTGATCCCCGCCCCAGGGCATCTCACATCTCTAGCTTTATCCAGACTTGTCAGCCGGCTCCTCGTGCTTTAACATCAGGGACGGTTTTGCTATTGATAGGTAACCGGTTTCCTGCAGAGAAATCCTCTGCTATTTATGGGGACAGAAGGGGAAGGAGATCATTAGCCAACGAGCCCCTATTTCCCCTTCTGTGTGAGAGGGGCATGTCTAGCTGGCCCTGCTCTTTGAGTGGCAGGAGCTATATAGTTAGGAAATTCCTGGCTGGCCTGTGCTGGCAGCTGTAGGAGAGACACCTTGTTCTGAGGCTGGCTTGTCTGGCCATTGGAAATGCTCCCTCCAGACAGACAGATGGCTATGCTGGGGCTGTGTTGCCCAAGACAATCCTTCCTGGCCTTGATGCAGAGCCTTCCTCCTTTGAACAGGCGATCATGTGGGAGCGTGAAGCAAAGGAATTGGAAATGAAGCACTGTTGGTAAAGAGGACAAATCTTCCCAGTCTGAAAGGTATTTGGTGACGGGCCATGGAAGGACAAAACAGGGCTGAAAATCAAAGCAGTCGGGGAAAATAGCTCATTAAAAAGACTTTGCAGGGTTTTCCCCTCCCTCAGTGAGGCCCAGACAATGGGCTGCAGCTTACGAGGCGAAAGATGCTGCCAACTCCACCTGGGATGGAAAAATCGGGCTGTGTTTCTGCCTCTTGCATCATGGCCAGTAGCAAAGTGTCTGCAAAGAATTTTGGGGGGAAGATTCCCAAAGCTGAGTAAGGATCCAGCTTTCTGCTGGCTTGGTAAGGCTAGCAGGAGGAGCCATGGTTTAGTTAGGAAAGAAGCAGATGGGCCTTGAATCAACCAGGCAAGAGTAAAGTCCAAACCACAGCTGCCCTCCCAGCAGAAGGCAATGGGCATCTGTTAGGGCTGTAACGCTGGTGGAAAGAGCGGGGGCGGGATTGAGGAAATGTATTCCTCCTGGTCTTCAGACCTTGCCCCATTAATGGTCCTGCTCCTATCTGCAGATAACTGAGCTGTATTGCCCTTCCTCACTAAGTCTATGTTCCTTTGTTCCACCCTCTTTCCAAACAGTCTCCCATCAGCGCAGGACTGTCTCTAACCTGTTTATCATTGAGATCAAGTATCGGGGGTAGCCGTGTTAGTCTGTATCTACAAAAACAACAAGGAGTCTGGTGGCACCTTAAAGGCTAACAGATTTATTTGGGCATAAGCTTTCGTGGGTAAAAACCTCACTTCTTCAGATGCATAGACTGAAAGTTACAGATGCAGGCATTATATACTGACACATGGAGAGCAGGGAGTTACTTTGCAAGTGGAGAATCAGTGTTGACAGGGCCAATTCAATCAGGGTGGATGTAGTCCACTCCCAATAATAGCTGAGGAGGTGTCAATTCCAAGAGAGGAAAAGCTGCTTCTGTAATGAGCCAGACACTCCCAGTCCCTATTCAAGCACAGATTAATGGTGTTAAATTTGCAAATGAATTTTAGTTCTGCTGTTTCTCTTTGAAGTCTGTTTCTGAATTTTTTTTTGTTCAATGATAGTGACTTTTAAATCGGTAATAGAATGACCAGGGAGATTGAAGTGTTCACTTACTGGCTTTTGTATGTTACCATTCCTGATGTCCGATTTGTGTCCATTTATTCTTTTGCGGCGGGGCTGTCTGGTTTGGCCAATGTACATGGCAGAGGGGCATTGATGGCACATGATGGCATATATGACATTAGTGGATGTGCAGGTGAATGAGCCCTTGATGGTGTGGCTGATGTGGTTGGGTCCTCTGATGGTGTCGCCAGAGTAGATATGGGGACAGAGTAGGCAACGAGGTTTGCTACAGGGATAGGTTCCTGGGTTGGTGTTTCTGTGGTGCGGTGTGTAGTTGCTGGTGAGTAATTGCTTCAGGTTGGGGGGTTGTCTGTAAGCGAGGACTGGCCTGCCTCCCAAGGTCTGTGAGAGTGAGGGATCATTTTCCAGGATAAGTTGTAGATCGTGGATAATGCGCTGGAGAGGTTTTAGCTGGGGGCTGTATGTGATGGCCAGTGGTGGGTGGCACTGGCCATCACATAGCCTGTCCTGTAGTAGGTGATTTCTGGGTACCCGTCTTGCTCTGTCAATCTGTTTCCTC
>NC_048307.1:30320450-30377456 GCF_013100865.1 Trachemys scripta elegans
AGCAATCTGGGGAAACCCACGCTAGGCGGTGTTCCCTCTAAGGCAGATTTGGGATGGTTGGTAGAACGGCAGAGGGAAGGCCAGTCACAGGGGACAGAAGATCTTGTATCAGGGATCAGTACGACATACCCTTTTCTTCTAAGGAGCGTCAGAACTTTCTGTCTTTAACCATTTCCCATGAATATCCATTCTAATCCAAAGAAATTCCCACTGGCTTTGGCTGGCTTCACAGCCACATTTGCATTTGCTTCCTGCCAGCTTTCTAGCAAACAGGCGTTCTGGCAGAAATGCTACAGAAACGTCAGCAAACAGTCCCAGACAGTTGATTTCGGACTCCAGCATGAGTATCAGCACCAGAGAACAGGGTGTAAGCAACTCACAACATGACCTACGAGTCCAGCCAGAACAGCTCATGTATCGGCTGCTCGCACGCCACTTCTAGATAGACACTCATCAGTCTCTGGCAGGGGCGGCTCTAAGCACCAGCAAAGCAAGCACGTGCTTGGGGCAGCCCCTGCCAGAGACTGATGAGTGTCTATCTAGAAGTGGCGTGCGAGCAGCCGATACATGAGCTGTTCTGGCTGGACTCGTAGGTCATGTTGTGAGTTGCTTACACCCTGTTCTCTGGTGCTGATACTCATGCTGGAGTCCGAAATCAACTGTCTGGGACTGTTTGCTGACGTTTCTGTAGCATTTCTGCCAGAACGCCTGTTTGCTAGAAAGCTGGCAGGAAGCAAATGCAAATGTGGCTGTGAAGCCAGCCAAAGCCAGTGGGAATTTCTTTGGATTAGAATGGATATTCATGGGAAATGGTTAAAGACAGAAAGTTCTGACGCTCCTTAGAAGAAAAGGGTATGTCGTACTGATCCCTGATACAAGATCTTCTGTCCCCTGTGACTGGCCTTCCCTCTGCCGTTCTACCAACCATCCCAAATCTGCCTTAGAGGGAACACCGCCTAGCGTGGGTTTCCCCAGATTGCTCTTCCATCATGATGTGAAGAGGGGCCCCATCTTCTGGGAACTCAAATCAAAACTCCCCCCTGCTGTCCCTTGTCTCAGCCTAAACGTACAGGTCCAAGTCCTGCTCTTGGTTGGCATTACCATGGCTTGCTGCCAGGGCTAGTGCAGAATTTGCCTCAAGAGCTGCAGTTCTTGCTGAGCGGGTGGCAGAGGCCATGTTACCAGGCAGAGCTACTTCAGAGAGTGACCTGGGGGGTTGTCTGCCACTCCATGGCAGGTGTCCATGGGCCTCTCCTACACGCCCTCGGAGGACATCTGCTCTGCTACCTTACCCCAGCTCAGGTGGGGAAGCAGCGTCTGTGCTGAGAGAATGGGCTGCTTTGTTCCTGCCAACAAAAGCCACAGTGGCCAGACAGGAGTAGAGTTGAAGGCTGCAGTCCCACAGCAACCAGTGCTCCTGGCCATCCAGGGCTGGGCAGGCCCTATGCTAAGGAAGGAGATTTGAGACTTAAATCCTGATCTATACTTTCCTGTTGATTGTGGGCTCTTTAAATGCTGTAAGTGTCCTCTGCAGAGACCACCAGAGAGCAGCGCAGCAGGCAACATTGCAGTGAGTTGTAACCAGATGTAAACAGCACCTTGTGGGACAGACCCCACTCATTGAGAGAGGGACTGTGGTGTACGTTGGTGCCCAGCAAAACCTACAGCCAGGGTGCGCTGACCCTTTAGCTTGGTAAGAGAAGCCTTCTCCTGGACCCATCTCCCCTCCCACCACTTCTGTCCCCCACTATTTCATGCTGAGACCACAGCTGTAGAGTCTGCTCACCTTACCCACCAAGCCACCCTCCTCTCCTCACTCAGATCCCTCTGAAGATCTCACTGCTTCTGCATCAGCTGCAAGGAAAGAGTCTCCTATACTTGAACAAATCCAAACAAGCTGTAAGTCATTCATCCTCCTTGTGCTTCCTGGTCCCTCTGCATCCACCTCCTAGGTCCCACCAAGATCGCACGTTCCCATGTAAGCTCCCTGGGGCAGTAACTGTCTATATCGTACGTACAGGGCCGAGCACACTGCTGATGCTTAACAAATTAGAACCGTAGTCAGCCACACCAAAAGGGAATGCTGCATCTGGCCAGAGGCCACGTTTCTGTGAGTGCCATTGTACTGCTCTAGGGACCTTTGAGTCTCCGTTACTTCATCAGTGCACAGCTGTCTGGGGCCCTCCCCACCTGCCCCCTCACCCCTTCCTGGGGCATTAGCTGTGTTGTCACAGTCACATTTTCCAGTCTTTTCAGGCAAGAAAAAATCAAGTTAATTATCTATTGGATTAGCTGGAGATGAGGATGGAGGGAAAACCAGAGAGCCCCCCAGCAGTAGGGCTGCCCGGGGTGGGGGCAATTTGCCCCAGGCCCTGGGCCCCACAGGGGCCCCCATGAGAATATAGTATTCTATAGTATTGCAACTTTTTTTTTATGGAAGGGGCCCCCAAAATTGCTTTGCCCCAGGCCCCCTGAATCCTCTGGGCAGCCCTGCCCAGCAGAGCGCACCGCTGAGAACTGGCAGCTCATGAGATGTGTGTCCTGAAGAGCCTCAAGGGCTTAGACACATCTGGAGTTAATAAGAGGTTCTGAGTATCTGGACTTCATCCTATCACAGGAGCAGGCTGGTTTCATGACAACAGTGTGAACCTGGAATCAGTGTGTTCGCTGAGCTGGGATGTGCTCAGGGAGAAGGTGGCCCAGCCAGCAGATCTGTTCGGGGGGCAGGCCGTAGGAGGGCTCACAGTCTCCACTCGGAGGTAGAGTGGGGCATTGCTCTCCGGAAAGAGCTTTCCTTGTACTCTGGGGACAAGACAAGACTTAAATTGCGAGATGAAAAGTCGTTTCAAACAGGAAACCCAGACATATTTGTGTACAAAAGGGTCAGTTTTGACAAGTTTGGAGCTTTTTCCCTCCCTACAAATGTTGAGTCAAGCGAGGTGTCGAAAGCGCCCCTTTCCCGCGAGAAGGGTTGGATTAGACAAATGGGTGAGAAGCCAGCTGAAATGGAGAGTCCTGGACACAGCAGGTAAATGGCTCTGCCTGGTGACAGCATGAGGGGCTGAGGCAACACATGAAGGCGCTTGGGGACATTCGCTAGGGTGGCCCTGAAAGTGGCGCTGGTGATTTCGATGATGAAATCTCCCCATGCGCCCCACTCCCTGCCAAAAACTGCGGGGTCCCACAGCTCCACTACCCGTGGATTGGAGCTTCACCTCCCAGCCCCAGTGCGGGAGGGGCCGGAATCCATTTAAGCCCCTGGCTGTTTACTTTCAGCTGAGCCGCTGGATTAAAAGGTGTCAAGCTGGGTAGTTTGGGGAAAGCCTCTGCAGGGGGATCTTGTGTTTGGAGAAGGGATTTCTCCGCCCCGCCCACGCTGGCTGTGAACTGCCTCACCAACAGATACTGCACAAGTCGGCAGGAGAGCTAACCCTTTTCCTACCGGGGACACACTCACTCTGCCTTGCTTTAGCTCTGGGGAGCACCGGGAGGCAGGCACTGATTCCTGCTTGCAGTAGCAGCCCTAGTTAGCCTAGTGTGGGCCATCTCACTTGAGCCCGGTGTGGAGTAGTGTGCTAGGGTCCCTGGCGGACTTGGCCAGGCTTCAGGGGGGGCAAGGTACCCTCTCGACCTTAGGGTAGACTGATCTTTACTAAGAAAGGAGATTCTTAGGGCAAGTGCTGCTTCTCTGGGGGCATGGCCCTGCAATGGATCCCCGTGAGACCCACCATTTTAATCCCCTCCTGCCAAGGCCTTCTGCAGCTTTTTGTGGTAGATGCCAATATTCCTTTGGCTAATAGAAGGGAGAGGGAGCCCTTCCGGGGCTCTGAGAGAGAAGGAGATGATGGGCCCATAGGCTGAGACACAGTGAAGAAGAGCTACGCCCAAGGAGCCCACCAGAGTGGAGTGATGCTGTGGAGTCCCATCCCGTCCCCTCCCCCGAAAGGGCAGCCGTGCCCGGGAAGCCTGGCAGAGCACCCTCAATACTATTTTGAGCACCTTCACAATCTACTGTGGGGAGCTTTGTTCATGGGCAGAGCATGGAAGAATGCCCCTGCTTTTCCCCACCCCTCTGCACCCCATGCTCTGTGCAGTGAGAGGCTAGTGGGGTGTTGTAAATCCCCAGGGCGTGGCAAAGGCTTGTCACCCCGACATCCCTCACTTCTGGTTTGCTGTCAGCTCCTGCAGCATCTATTTCCAAACTGATGGTTACCCCAAAAATCCCCCTTGCGGATTCCAGAGAGGGGGATGTTGGGAAACCCTGATTAACATCTCTCTTCCCACGGCTGCCCCAGGTCAGGCCCTGTAACTGATTCTGGCTCTGGGACAGTAAGGCCAGTCCTACTCCAGTGTGGCTGCAGCGGATGGGCCTGAGCTGACAACGGGTCCCTCCCTGATGGGGGTGGAGGAGGTCAAGAAACGCTAGGTGATCTTCGACCTGTGGGCTGTGGAGCTGGGAAATACCTGCCTTGCCGAGCCAAGCCCGTCCTCTCTCTCCCTATTGTGCCCAATCTCTGCTCCCCCTAAGCCCTTCTGGGACAGTGCACTGTGGGGGCCAATTCACCTCGGAAACAGGGCGGCCTGTGGCCTCTGCTAACAGCGCAGGTGGGCGCGCAGCCCGCAATCGGTG
Source organism: Trachemys scripta elegans (assembly GCF_013100865.1). Lineage (NCBI taxonomy): Eukaryota > Metazoa > Chordata > Testudines > Emydidae > Trachemys > Trachemys scripta. Next base: position 30,325,081 of record NC_048307.1, read on the forward strand.
CATTGTTGGCAGCCTCCCCAGGAGGGGCTCCAGGGGCTGATCCCCTGGGACCCTGGGCAGATCCCGCCAGGAAGGGGGTGGGGCACTACCAGTCCCTATAGCCCTGCTGGGCCGTGGGCCTAGCTGGAGCAGAACTCACCCCCCCACCCCCGCTGCTGGAGCCCTCCGCAGAGCCTCCCCCGCCCCTTCTCCCTCTCTCTGACTTCTCTGTGTGCCAAGAGCTGCTCTGACTCTGGGCCCCCCACCCCTCCTTTCTCCTCCTCTTTGCTTTCCCCTCCTCTCCCTGCACAGGGCAGGGACAGGCAATCCGGTGCAGCCAATGTGATCCCAGCAAGGGCTTAGCTGGGGGTGGGCTGTATGGTGGGGGGGAGGGGGGGTCTGTCATTCTTTCTCTGGGCAAGGGGGAGGGGATCTTCTCTCTTTCCCTTTGCTCTCCTCCGCTGCCACTCGTCCCAGAGAGCAGAAGTCTTCTGGGTTCCGGAGGGGGCTGGCTGGCTTGGAGGTGGAAGGCAGTTGGGTCAGACTCCCCCCTTTTCCCTTCCCCAGAGTCTCTCCTCTCCCTCTGACATGGCGAGGTTCTGCCCAAGCTAGAAGACTTGGAGGGGCATCCCAGGAGCAGAGCAACAGCTGGAGGCAGAGAGGCATAGCTGGCTCTGCCGGGCGTGAGCCACCCACCCACCCGCACTGCTGCCGGGAAGTGAGCCAGGATGTCCCAGCTGTCCGTCAACGATCACCTGGAGGGGATCCTCTCCGACTTCGAAGGTAGGGCTGGGATGGGGAGCCCGGGCTCTCGACAGCCGGCTCCTGCTTTGTCCAGGCTGGGCACCGCGTCCCATGCAGCATGAACTACATACCCGGCTTTGCTCTCTTACATCCATTTACCCGCCGTGAGCATACACGTTGTGCAGCAAACACAAGCCAGGGGGCCAACCACCTCCCTGCTGGCATCAGCAGGCACAGCTTCACCTACTCCTGCCAGTGGGGGGCTCCACCCTAGCTCCCTGCCAAGGGCCTATGGAAACCAGGAAGCAATGCCCAGGAGAAGTGACTCCTGGAGTATGACATAAAACAATAGCCAGAGGACGGGGGAAAGGACTGCCCCAAGCCAGGCTGCCCTCTCTAGATTCGGGAACGCTGGCCCGAGCTTTCTTTGGGACTCGGACCCAACCTGCACGAAGAGGAAATCTTATAAGACATGTAAATGGCACTGATAGCACGTCTGCTGTGCTGGAACAGTGCCTGGGCCTTGTGTGTGCAGGGCGGTGTGCATGTAGTGCAATGCACTTGTGTCAGGGAGTGTGCGTAGGTGTGGTGTGTAGAGATGGGGGGAATGGCGGGGGGTCGGTCTGGGTTTTGAGGCTGTCTGCAGGCCTGAAGCACTCAGTAGTGCTCAGTGGCTGGGCTGGCTGGGGAGGGCTCGGAGTGCAGGCTGGCTCAGGCATTAGACTGAATGCAGGTAATTAAACCCAACCCGCAGTAGGAGTCAGATACAACTTGAGCTTGGAAAAACTCTGGGTCTGTGGGGGAGGTGGGGTTGGAGGGGGAGGCTCCAATAACCAGCTTGTGTCTGTTGAAACAGGAAAGGGAGCAGGGAAAAAGCTTCCAGTTACCAGCTGTTGCTGTGGCATTGATTCCGCTTCAGCATTTCACAGATTGTAATTAAGGAACGGCTCTGGCCAGCCTGCAGCGAGTGCCTGCAAGGCAGGGCTCTTTTCCTTGTTTAGATTACAAGGCAAATGTGCAGCCCAGCAAGCCAGAGAACAATCTCCCCTTTGAGAGCACACCCAGGGGCTGGGATTGGGGCCCAGGCCATCCCCACGCCCTCTGTAGTTTCTGTTTGAGGGGGGCGGAGAAGGGGCCAGTGCATTGTGGGATTGGAAAAACTTGCCCCAAATTTTTGAGTCCAGTAGCCATGTGCTTTTGTAACTCTCGGGGTGATGTGGGGCTTGCTCAAAGCTTAGGGAGCAGCTTGTAAGGTGTTCATGGGGGGCGGGGGGAATTCTGCATGCTGTAGCAAACAGCAGCTCCAATCCTAAAAGCAATCTTGTAGCTGGCAGAGCTCGGGGGTGTGGGGGATTGGAAGGGGGAGAAAATAGGTGAAAAGGGTCAAATAAGAGCTTGCTTGGCTTTATTATCTGTATTAGCGTAGTACTCAGGGGCCCTCCGTTGCACTAGGTGCAACACAAAAATGTGGCCCAAAGAGCCTGGAATCTTGAGAGACAAGTTATGGGAGAAAGAAAGGACTGTTATCCCCTGTTTTGGGGAAACCGAGGCACAGAGACTAATCCCAAGGTCACCCAGGGAGTCTATGGCAGAGCTGGGAGCTCCCAGTAAATGGGAGCCAGTTAGCGCCTAAGGGCTTGTCTACGTGGGAAAGCTATAAGGCATGGCATAAGGTAGGGTCTGAATTTAAACCAGTGTGATACCAGTATAGCCCCCGCTCCATGTGTACAAGCTGTGCTACAAACCTCTGCCGGCACAGCTGTGTAGTCAGGGGGACAAAGAGGTGTGATCCTGACCAACACAGCTGTCCCAGCAAAAGCCCTAGTGTGGATCCTGACACCGCTGCCAGTGTCCTGGTACCACTGCCCCCCTTTCAGATGTGTCCGTGCCAGGATCGCTGGGCCAGTGTAGCGGTGTAGTTACACCAGCACAGCCCTCCTAGGGGAGACCTGGCTCCTCCTGGTCCAGGAGGGCCTTTTTTGATGGAGCTTGTGTCCCTTTGGAAGCCATGCTGCAAAAAGTTATTCTTAGTCTGGACCAAGTGTGTCCCCGGGGGGGTTATTCCGGGAGAACTCGAGTGGTTCAGTGATACTGGTGTAACTGGAAAAGTCTCCCGTGTAGACAAGCTCTAAGCAGAATTGGTGAAAATCGCTGGACTGCAGCATCTCAGCACCTCCTCACTATGTCAGGACCAGCCCTTGCACTTTCCTTACCCTGGGCTTTTGCTGCAGCCTCCTAGGGGAAGGGATTGGGACAGTGGTAGATGCAGAAGGCAAGGACAGCGTGGGCAGGGGAGTGCTGCTCCTGCAGAGAATACCCCTTGGAGGAGAGAAAACAGGGCCTAGGACTCCCACTGGCGCCCTTCCCCCACAAGAAATGGAAACTGCCCCCTTCTTATCAGTTCTCTGTTGCTCCCTCTGGCTCTCATGGAAATTCTGAGGATGGCTGGGGACACAGGAGGTGTGAGAGAAAGTGGGACCCATCCTGAGTCAGGGGCGTGGGGGTTTTACACCTCTGCCCTCTCTGGACAGGGATCTGCAGCATCCTACAAGTTCCCTCTCTGCTCTTGGAGAGGATCCGAGGCTGTGCTGCTGAGGGATGAGCCAGGGAACTTCGTTCACGGAGCAGCATTGCTAGTCCATAGAAGACGCCGCTGAGTTGAGAGCAAAGCTTCTCCCTTCTCTTTGGCTCTCCTTTGTTCAGGGGGGAGGTGGGGGGCTGGTCTCTAAGATCTGACAGGCCCTGGTCACCAATCTTCTCCTAAGAGTGGTGAGGGAACCTGAGAATCAGGAGCCCTGGGTTTGATTTCTGGCTCTGTCCCTGACTCTGGGCAAGTGACTTAGGCCTTCTTTCCATGGAGCAATTGTCTGGAGTGGCTATTCCAGAATAGCTTCCCATAGGGACACTGTTCCTAAATAAAGGTCACTGCCCTCTGGAATAATTAATGCACTTCTGAAGCAGAGTAATTAGTCTGGAACAAAATCATTTTTATTCTGGAACAGAGCATCCCCATGGCAACTATTCCAAGAGAGCTGTCCTGGGCAACTTCCCCCTGCGGACAAGCCCTTGATCTCTCTGCTGCAGTTTCCCCATCTGTAAAATGAGGAGAGGATGCTGATTTACCTGCCTCATGGGGGCACAGGCTTAATCCATTGGTGTTTGTAAAGTGCTTTGAGATCTGTACATGGGAGGCGCATAAGCGGTGCCACGCTTTCCCCCATGGCCTCGCTTCCTTGCAGAGGGTTGTTGCTGTGTTAGAAGATGCTGGGGACATTCTAGGAGACAACTCACAGCAGCGTTGCCAGTGCACAATTTCCTGTGATATTTGGGGATGATCTTAAAGCACCAGCTCCTGGAGTCAGGTTAATACGGGAGAGTCTCGGCTTCCATTTCTTTGAAGACAGTTTCTGACTTTTCTGGTTAGAGAGAAAAATGAGGAGCAGCTAGTGCAGCCCGTTCAGTGCTCCATGGGGTGAGCACTGTAGTACCTACTCTCTAGGGTAGGGGTCCATAGCGGGGGTGGAGGCTGGTGCCTATGGAGCTGACAGTGAGGTCCCTGGCAATTCAGGTGGTGTTCAGTGCCTCTCCCGCAAAGGCCCTCCCCAGGTGGGGATCACATGACCTGGCCTCACTAAGAGTGAAAATGGAGCATCAGGCTGGAGGGGTTGTATCTGCTCAGCCCCTGAAGGCAGCCAGTGGGTGGGAGAGGAGGATTTCACCCCTCTAATTATCCTTTGCTCTTTCCTGGAGCCAGTGGCCGCTGAGATCCTGGAGGTGGCTTGGGAGTAGGGCAGGGCAGGTAGGATCAGAGAGTAACCTGACGCCCGGCTCCTGGAAAGCTGCAGCCTGTTATTGCCTGGAAAAGAATGTGCATACCTAGGATGGCCTGCGTTAACCCTTCTGCTCCCAGGGAGCCCCCAGCGCCTGGGGCACATGGTCCTGCCACGGGCATCTGGTATTGGGCACAGATTGCAGTCTGGGCCCAGCTCAGGGTGCCAGGGTTGGTCCAATCTCTGCTAATAATGCAAAGTAAGCAGTACCCAGAGGCAGAGCCTGGGTTGCAAGCTCTCTCCCATGCCCCCATACCTCCATCTCCTGGCACCTTCTCCTCTCTCCTGCCACCCTCCACCACCTCCTCTCTTCCCCCTTCCTCACCATATGTCTTCATCCCCATTCCTCACCCCTTTCCTCTCCAGCCTTCCGATTTCTGCCATTGACCTCATGCTCCCCTGCCCACGGCCACAACCTTTGCTCTCTGCTGGTGCCCCGCTCACCCTGCTGCCCCTCCCCCAGCCAGCTCATTAATTTCTCGGGGACTGATCCCCTCTGTCCTCACATGTGCAATGCTGCCGCCAGTCTGCTGAGGGCGCAGGTTCGCATCTGCCTGCTGGAGAACTACCTGCACGGCATTGCTTAGAACAACGTATCATTTTGCTCATGTGTCTGCAATCGGAAGCTCTCCGAGCACTGTGCACACACTGGCTAGGTCTCCTGTTATCCCTCTGGGAGGGGAAAGTAGCAGTGTCCCTACTACTTGGGCAAAGTGAGGCACAGAGAGGCCAAAGGTGATACCATGAGTCTGAGCCAGGAAGAGAGGCGAGCTCCCCATGCCTGCCGATCCATGGTGATCACCACTGGACCGTGCTGTGGGTCAGAGTCCTGGGTACAGACTGTGACCGTGGGCGCCACGTGTGCTATATCTTTTGTGTGTGTGAGTGTACTTGAGGCTGGTTTGAGCCTATGGGTTCACCTCTCACCTACTCTGTGAAGTTCTGTTGGAAGGTGCCCCAAACACACCCCATCCCTTCCGCATTTGATTCCTCACATGATGCAGCCTCATCAAGTACTGACCCGATCCCCATATGTCACAGTACCAAAAGCCATCCGTGCACTCAGGCCTTTTTGAAGAAGGCAACAGCATGGCCTAGTGTGTTGATCAAGGGGTGGAGTTGGGAGAACTGAGTTCTATTTCTCACCCTGCCGCTTTCCAGCTATGTGACCTTGGGTGAGTCCCTTTACCCCTCAGTATATCCGTTACATTGTTTGTTATATGTGAATAATGAAGGTTGCCCATCTTTAGTGGGGGGCTTTGCAATCCTCCGCTGAAAGGTGTTTCCGAGAGCAAAACATTAATACTTCATGTCTTTAGTTGCCTGGGGAATTTCTGGTTATGTGCAACCCAGTCCTAGCTCTAGTACAGAGGACATGCGTAAAGCCAGCCTTGAGGGTGCTGCACGCCCCCAATGAATTGAAGGAGATACGTGAGCGCTCCACGCCCTGGGTCTGTGAAGCTGTAGAATCCCATAGAATGTACGGCAAAGGGGGCAAGCCAGCCACCAGCTGACCTTGATAAATCCCTGCCCTGCCAGAGAGTGCGTAATAAATGAGCTGGGTCCGTGGGCCCCTGACCTCAGTTGTGCACTGGGCGGAGCTAAGAGAAGTTTACAGACCAGGCTGTCCAGGGCTAATAGCAAAGGGTGACCATGACAAGGGAATTAATGACAGGCGCCCACCTCTGGGCTGGGTGGGGAGCATGTCTCCTGCATGGAGAGGCCTCCTGTCCCCATCCCTATTCCACTGCTGGTGGACTTTCTCCTGGTGTATACCCCCCACCAGCTTGGCTCTTTAGGGCTGGCCAGGATTGGACATGACCTAGGTAGAGGTGGACCCAGAAGTTAACCATATGGTGTTCGCATGTTCCCCCTCCCCCAGTGCTGCTGCTCCGAGAGGAGCATCTTTGTAGCAGGTATGCAGCGGCTCTCTGCTGGCCTTGTTCTTACCGCAGCTGGCCAGCAGGGGCTGCTCTGGTAGTAGTGCTGCTGCCTCCCCCATGGGCCTGGGGCAGCACCTGTCCGGGCCATAGAGGAAAAGGCCAAGGTGGGGAGCTCAGATGCAGCTTGGTACTGCTGTGCAGCAGAACACCAGGCCGGCCTCCAAGCAGCGCCCAGGGGAGTTCACTGACATCACTGTTATCACAGCGCACCGCAGAGACTGAAATAACAGACAAGGTGCAGAGAGGTGGGAATTTGGGTCTGTAAAGGGGCAGCCAGCAGCAGGTGTGGCTGGGCGGAGAGGAGGAGAATTGGGGTCTGCAATGAGCGGTGGATCACCTCATTCTGACAGCACAGCAACCAGGAACCTCCGCGATCAAGACCCAGCTGAGTGAGCTTTGCTATGCTACAGCACCGTGCGCGGGAACCTCCGACCCAGAGGCACAGCTGGATCATCTCCTCTTACAGCAATTCTAGCCTTAGGCTACAACGGCGTCCCCGCAGATGTACTGAATGCACTCAGGGCCGGCCACCTTGCAATACAAGTGCATCACCTTCCCTATCGCCATCCCCAAGACATGACTGCATCGTCTCCGCCCCAGCACTCAGGAGCCCTCTGCACTCAGAGATCTGCCTGCTTCACCTGCCCTCTATCGCAGGACAGTATCCGCCGTGCTGGGACCTAATCTGCATCACCTCTGCTCTCCTGTAGCCCTCCCTGGGCTCTGCATGGCTTCCTGCTGGAAATGCTGTTCGCTTCTGACTCAGCAAATGCTCCCTCTGCCATGATGGTGGCTTTAGCTTCTTCCTTCTGTTAGGAAACCAAAAGTCCCTCTCCCCTCTTCTTCTGCAGACAGAGCAAATATTCTAACCAGGGTTCATGTATGGAGCACACAGCTGCAAGAGCCTCTGTGCTTCAGAACCATGATCACCCCCAGGCAGATCTCCCTTCTATGCCAGCTCTCCGGGAGCAGCACCGGGGTCTTGGAGGACCTCTGATGGCAGGAGAGCCGTCCTAGTGGTTCAGAGAGGAGCTCAGAAGGAAGGGGAGGATATGAGTCTAATTTCTGTCTTCCCCCAGGAGTGTGTAGTCCTTCAAGTCAGGGTTATGGTCTGTGTCCAAACACTGAGGGGTTCAATGAACCAACACTGTGTTCCCAGCCCCTTGGGGGAACAGCTGATTAGAATACTGTTGGGCTTCTCTGGCCCCGCTTGCCTTCCAGATATCCCGTCTGTTGGGGTTTCTCTAGCACTGTGGCTGAGAGCGGGCCGAGGGCAAAGCTCTGCTGTGTTCAGCACATGCTGGCATGCAGCATTGGATGGGAGGAGCTGTGTTATTGAGGGCTGGCTGACTCCAATAAACATTAATATGAGCTGGTGCCGCTCATCTCCTAAGTCACTGATCAGCTGTGCCACAGGTTAGCAGTGAGGGGAATGATGCTTCAATGGCCTGTGTGAAAATGAACTGGTGGTTCAGGCCAGTTCCTAGTGCAAAGGTGGCCACATCACGATAACCACCCTGGCACCCTTGTGGGCATGCTCTGTGCCCGCAAGTGCTGCCACCAGATCAGACTTGAGACTCATTGGCATGGCACTGTCAGGGTAAGGAGATATGTCACTCCAAGCTTTGGGAGCTTTTGGCATCTGGATCCCTACCAGAGTAGGCAGAAGAGACTTCAGTGTAAAATCTCATGCAGGGGGACTACCCCTCTACTAAAGCAGCAGTTGCCTGAGCATGGGTGAATGGCAAAAGGTGAAACAACCGAAGGTTTGGAAGCCGATTGAAATGATTCTCTGAGCCGTGTGAGTCTGCAGAACTGGGCTGTCGGTTTCAGGAGTACAGACTGCCTGCTCCTGCTTGCTCCACGTACCATGGGTGAAATCCTGCCCCACTGAAATCAACAGCAAAACTCCCCTTGACTTCCTCAGGGCCAGGATTTCACCCCATGTGAAGAGCCTTCCTTCCCCTGGTCCTAGCTGGAATGGAAGGGCAGTGGCCTTGGTCAGGCAGCTCCTCAAGCTTGGGTGGTTTCAAGGGGAAACCCCTCTCACCTCCATCCTTCTGAGTTTAGTCTCCTCTGGGTTCCTAGGACCCTCTGAGAGTCAGGTGCGGAGGAGGTGAAGGGTGAACCGTCTTTCCCACACCTGTCTGCATCTTGGGGACCCTCGTTCGGCAGCTAGCATGAGCCATCACACAGCATTGAACCTGGAGGGTTCTCAGGAAGGGGCGCTCTGTCCCCTTGCTCTGAGTGGGTACACAGCGCGACGCCAGGATGGGGGCTGGCAGTGCACCTGCCCTTCTTGCTCAGCACTGGGCCATGCACAGCTGGGAATCCTGGGGCACAACCTCACCGAGCCCCATGGGTCCATAGTTTGCCAAGATCTTCACAGACTGTCCAGCTGGGGAAGAGGTTGGATCTCCTTTGTAACCCACAGCACCATGCTTCTGTCCCATGAGTCCCCGCTCTGCATTATCCATTACAGGGCGGGAGGAGGTCATGCCCACCCAGCATATACCGGTGCCTGGGCCTTGTGCTGGGCACCGGGGGAGAGCCTGGGAGGAGCGCAAGACCCAGTTCTAGTGAAACCTCTTAAGTGCTGCCCCAGAGCAATGACACCGGTTCAGAGTGTGGAGCCAGGAGCACTGCCCCACGCTCACCCGCCCACCCAGCCGTCCCTCGCTGGGCTTGAACACAGGCCTCCTGCGGCTTGGCCATTCATGGGAAGGAGGCCCAGGCCCCAGCACTTTGAAACTTTTAAGTCAGAGGGAGCTTTTCCGTCAGCTTTAACGGGAACCCTGCCGTGTGGGCACAGATAGCGCTAAACCTAGCACATGGTTTGACACAGTAACGCGGATAGTCGCCAATACCAGCAAGCAGAGCCGACTGGGTCCTTCCGAGGGTCAATCACTGCCTGCCCTCCCTCATCCCTGCAGGGCTGAGAATGGGGCCCCCCAGCTCGGATTGGGGAGGGGGCTATTGGCAGATCTGTGGGAAGGAAGAAATGAGAGCCAAAGAGCCCTTTGGTCTAATCACAGAAACAGCTCAACACCCCGGAGGTGTGTGGAATGGGGCATGGGAGGAGGGAATGGGGAAATAGCAAATGGCAGGCAACATGCTGTGGAGTGCTGAGATCAGGGCATCAAATGGATCTGTGCTCAGCGGAGCATGTGTGTGTGTTGGGGGATGGGGGAGAGCTGATGAGCCTGTATCTTGGGGAGGCCCCCTCGGAGCAGCTCCATTTGGCGTAGTGGGAGGCTGAGGCTTGGCTAATGTGTTTCCTGACCAGATGTGTTTACGAAGGGGTTCCAGCTGTGCGTGCCCACAGCAGTCGCCTGCCAAAACAGAGACAACCCTGTGACTAGCGCCCTGGCTGATCACCATACTCTTTACCATGCAAGTGCCCCAAAGGACCCCGATGCTGATCTGAAGGGAATCGCCCTCTTCTGCGAGAGACTGGAATTCAGTCCCCTGCTCTGTTTTTCTGATGACGTGCCAGGACTGCAAATAACCTCCCCCCTGCAGCAAATTCTTACAGGAAGTTTACTAGCTAGCAGCTCTCTTCCAGCCCTCCCAAATCTCCAGCATCTCAGCACCTTTCTCTGTTAAACAATGGGATGTTTTCTCTGTCCCTCTGGCAGGGAGGGAGAATGCCCTTTGGGGGGGGAAGGGACTTACCTGCCAACGGATACTCCAATTTTCACAACACTCAAAGGATTACAAATGAACTACAGGTTCGCTGGGGCAGTCGAGAGGTTGTAAATCCATGTCTTGCCTGTGAAAGAATGAGATAATTTTAGGAAAATAACTGTGTGTCTCAATAGCAGAGCAGCCTCTGGAGGCTCAATATAAGCATATCTATTATTATTATTATTATTTTTTATTCACTAACACCTAATGCACTCAGCTAGGATCACACAGCCTTTGTGCTAGGCACTGTCCAAACACACAACAGAAGACTGTCCCTCCCTCAAAAAAGTTACTGTCTAAAAACAACACAGATGACCAGATACAGACATCAAATAGCGTTTTTTTCCAGAATACAGAACTTGTAAGTTACAATTGGAATTGGCTGGAGAGCAGAATGTTAATTTCACAAAAAAGAAATGGTTGTGATTGGTTTCATTCCAAACCAGAATGAAATGGCAAGAGTTGGACACTGTCCGTGCAACAGCAATTTCAGAGTGTTTCCGATCTAATCCTGGTGACAGGAAAATGTCGACATTTTAAAAATGAAAACAAATAACATTTTTCAAGGGCCTGAGAGCAAGTGGGGGGTTTCCATTTTTGTTGCTGTTGTTGAGGAAAAGGAGAATTGCAAAGAAATCTAAATGTTTTCATGAAACATTCAGCATTCTTTGAAATGCCCCTTTTTGTCAAAATTCGCTGTCTCTGGAAATATTTCGCCCAGTTCTGGTCACAATGTCTCCTGACTTTGCTCTTCACATAACAGCCTCCAGCATCTCCTCCGTCAGCTGTCCTAGCCCGTGTCCTCTGCCATGATGTCCCTCAATGCCCTACTTCCACTCTACTCCAAGAGGAAATAGTAAGCCCCTGCCTTTATTGGACCTCATGTCAGTTACAGTCCAATAGCTCCTGGGAGGAGCAGGGCATCTTAGCCACATCTGCTGAGTTGCTCCCAGACCACGCTGCTTTTAGGGACGTGACCAAGCACAGTCCCCATGTGGATATAGATCTGTGTCCGTTAGCTCAGAACATACCTTCCTGGGCAGTAAGGAGAATAGGAAACCAAGCAGGGCGCCTCTTGCAATGCGAATCACGAGAAAACGCTCCGGGCCATCACTAAGGAAGTTGTAGTTGTGGGACTCCTCTGGTAGCTGGGCACAGAGCTGAGGTCAGTTGTGTACATATGCCACCCACACCCCTTTCCTGGACTTTGCTGAGGAGCCATCTTCCTATCTAGGTGTTTGTTACACCTGCTTGTTGTATCACCTCTTAAATTAATGGCAAGCTCTTTGGGGCAAGCATTGTCTCTTACTATGTATTCGTAGGGTGCCTAGCACAAATGGGTCCCCAGTCCTGACTGGGGCCTGCAGTGACATTATAATACAAACAATAAGATTTCTGCTGGTATGATCTGCAGAGTCGTTAAAAAGTTGACTCTGTGCTGTCAACTTTAGGTTTCAGAGTTAACAACCCAATAATACAAATGAGGCAGTCAATAGCTCTCAAAGCTATTGTTTCAGGCTCTCTGCAGACTCAGGCAGACATCCCTGCATTAGTTACATTCAGGTCATCTTTTCAAGCTTGTCTTCACATCCATAAGAGTTGGAAACATTTTTTTAAATGAAATCTTAGATGTGGGGGAAGGGAAGAAGTCTGTGCTGCTGTGGAGTTGGAGAATACAAAGAGAGTCTTGCTTATCTGGGTCGTTCTGTGTGTTGATAACAGCACCTAGACCAATGGGAGCTGATTCTGATTGGGGCAGCTGCATGCATATAGAGCTATGAACAGTATTCCACACTGCAGTGTTCAAACCAGCCGTGCTTCCCTCCCCCCCCCCCCCCCCCCCCTTCGCCATTGCTTCTCCTGAAAACATACCCCCTGATTGAACTGAAATAAAGCATGTGCAATGGACTATATTCCTGCCGGGTGGGAATTCACTGGTGCTGGCCAAAGAAGGGAGAGAATCTGGCCCGTTGTGACTGTGTGGTCTGTGTATTTGTTGACTTACTCATGCTCTTCTTCAAGAGGGGCCAGACAAACCCAAGCAAACATGCGCACCTAGGAACATTTTGGTGTTCTCACTCCAACATCTATTGGAAGTACCTGACAGCTGAGAGAGTTCTAGCTGCATTCCCCCCAGCCCCCTCTGGAAGCCCTGCCACACTCTGAGGGGCTAATTTTGCTCTGTGGATAGCTTTGTCCTCTTCAGCCATTAGTTAGGCAGAGTGATTGCTGCCTCCTGCCTCAAACAGCTGCAGCCCACCCCCCACCAGCTCCTCCTTTTGCTAGGACTTCACACAGCCCAGCAGTGAGGGCAGCTTTCACAAGCTGTCAGTAGTGGTGACTGATGGCTGGCTCACTACAGAACACTGACATCAGCCTGTCTGGGGCTCCACTCCCAGTCTATCCCAGTAGGGGGCGCTGTAAGGAATGGGGTAGAAGGACTGGCTATTGGGGAGCTCCCCTCCACCCCAGTCCCAGGCTCTGCCAGCAGGGGGTGCTGTAGTGAATGGGGTAGAAACGCTGGCTATTGGGGAGCTCCCCTCTAGTCCAGTCCCAGGCTCTGCCAGTAGGGGGTGCTGTAGTGAATGGGGTAGAAACGCTGGCTATTGGGGAGCTCCCCTCTAGTCCAGTCCCAGGCTCTGCCAGCAGGGGGTGCTGTAGGGAATGTGCCAGTAGCTGTGGAACTCGTGGCAAATTCAGCTCTGAACTCCCTTTGCAATATTTGATTTGGCTTGGGTGACTCTGTTAGGGTGGGCAATGCCCTGCCTTCTCCACGCCATAGCCCAGACGTAGCCTGTTGAAGCAAAGGGGGGGTGCAGGGGTGGCGCAGGGAGCAGATCTGATTACCCAGGATGCCCCAGGCAGGATCCTTTACATGTGCTGGTTGGAGGTGAAGAAAGAGTTAGTGTGCTGCCCCCGAGGGGCGTGTTTGGAGCGCATGACACTGGTACAATCCAGCGAAGAGAGAGAGGTGAGAGATTATAGACCTCAGGAGGGGAGCCAAGAACATGGCTCCAGTTTCCCATTGGGGACCTGCTAATAAAACCCTCTGTTCCATGCAGGCTGCAAAGGGGGAGCCAGGCTGACTGTCTGCTTCCTCTCCCCAGCCCTGCCCTAGCCCCTCCACCCCACTCAGTCCAGAGCTGGGGAGCGCTTTGCCTGTGCTCTGCCTCATGGGGAGGGCTTGCTGGGTGCGGAATTTGAAAGGCAATGCAGCAGAATGCACCACGTAGCTAGCACGGATGCTGTGGGGAGCGGTGCTGGGTTGATTTCCCAGACTGGGGGTCGCGCTAATCTGTCCCCCATTTGGGTCCAGGTGGGCTTCATACCCTTGGAATTCCACTTTGGATCTGGGCTCAAATCTACCATATTTCCCCTAGTGCTGGCTCAGACCCAGATGGGGGCCAGACCCAGAAACTTGGGCCTGGCTCTGCCCAAAGCTGGTCTCAGGCTTCTCCAAAACCCAGAGGCTGTTTGTGGGAATGCAGCCCAGCTTGGACAGCGGGCGAGTTTTCTGTGCTTCCAGCTCTTGTTGGGATGCAGAGATGGGCCAGACCTGGTCCCCAAGGGCCCCAAAGTTCAGGGGAGAGTTTGAGCCCAAGGGGAGTCATGTGGGCCCTTCGCTGTGATTTCTTTGCACAAGTCTAGACCCTGCTAGAAGAGCCGGTGGGACTGAAGGGGAGGAGGCTGCATGGCCCTGGGTATATGGGCTGGGGAGTCCTGCTCTAACTCTCCCACCCCCTCCTCTCTCCCTGCAGCACTGAAGAGGTCGTTCGATATGGAGGATGCTGAAGAGGCTCCAGCTGTTCTGCCTTCCTGCCCGTTCGGCCCCAGCATGCCTGCAGACAGCCTAGTCGCGGGCAATGGGGAAAGTGGCCGGCTGGCCAGCCTCATGCCACCCACCCATCAATCCCGCATCAGCCTCAGCTCGAGCCCCAGCCCAGCCCAGAGCCCTGTGCTGAAGACCAGGATTAGCACCAGCTTCTCCTTCAACAGAGGCACCATCCAGCTGGCCAGGGCCAACGGCGCCGTGAGCTCCAGCCTGACCCGCGTCACCTCTTTCCAAGCCAGGCTTGATCCCAATGGCTTCTCCTCCTCCTTAGGCCTGGGCAGCGAGAGCCTCCACAGCTCCTCCTCCAGCTTGGAGTGCCCACTGCCCCCCAGCACACCCCAGAGTGCTGCCAGGCAGCTGGAGCCTCGGGGGCTCAAGGCCGCCCCGGTTGCCAGCCCGGCACTGAAGAAATTCTCTTCCCACAGTAATGTCTTCCATTCTGAGGCGGAACAGCCCATCCAGCTGGTGTCCAAGGCCGGAGTGAACCATGGCTCACTGCCCTCTCTGGACCTGCACATTGCCGAAGATCAGGGCTCCCCCATCCCACTCGCCCCTGCCCTGGCTTTTCACTCTGCTGGAGCCTGGAGCAGCAGCAGCCAGAACTGCGCCTTGCTCCGAGGGAAGAGCAGCACACCCATCAGCAGGGAGCCTTCCTTCTCCTCCTCTTCCTCCTCTTCCTCTTCCTCCCCACTCTCCGATGCAGCCCAGCGGCCCAGTCTGAGCCCCCCTCCTCCACCCTTCAGGCAGCCGACAAAGCTGCAGAAATTCCCCCTCAGCCTGGATGGTTTGGTGGGGAAGCCTCTGGATGGCTCGGATCCAGCGCCGAGTGCTGACTCTGCGTCCAGACCGCTGCCAAGGACGCAGCTCCAGCTCAGCCTCAGCACCAGCCCCAGCCTGTCCCGGCAGCCCCCGGGTAGGGCCAAGGAGGGTGCAGCCGCAGCCTCTGTGAGTGGTGTCTCCGCAGCGCCGTCTCCGGGGAAGTGCCCAGGTGCCCAGGTCAATGAGAGCCCTTGGCCACCATCTCGGTCTCCTGCTCAAGCTGCTCCCTTCAGGCTCATGTCTCGGCCTCAGATAATGCAAGTGACTTCTCAACCCTCCTTCCTTGGGGGCCCAGCAGCATGTCCAAGGGAACATGTCCGATCCATGGCTGAAAGAGTCAACTCCTTCTCCAGCTCTGAGGTCTCAGGCCTTGGGGCTCCTGCTCCCAGTTCCTACCCAAGGGAAGTCCCCTACGTGGGCCCGGCAGGTTCTCCAAGGGTCTCTTCTGTGAGCGAGGAGATGCAGGGCCGAGAGAAGACAAAGGAAGGTAGGACTTTTCTCTTTCTTATCTCTCTGGCTGTATTCTGCCCAACACAGCTTGAAGTCAATGAGAGCTAAGAATGAACATCCAGGGCATAGCATTGCCCTGTGTGTTCAAGGCTGCCCTGTCAGATGTCTCTTCTCCTAACTCTGCCGGTGTTGGTGAAAGAAACTGACACCGCATGAGCTGGGATTTGCAGCTGGGAAGCACTGCCAGGCCCAAACAGTCATTCTCTCTCTTTCCCTGCTTTCTCCAGCTGATGCTCGGAGGTAGCAGGCATGAGAAGGGCCTCAGCCAGGGAATGAGACGTTGCCGAGGCATTTGCCAGGCTAGTGCTGACTACTCTCTGAGCCAGCCCTCGCTTCCCTGGATCAGCTGTTCCCCCGGCTATGGGGGCCAGTCCCAGGGGAGAGGTAGATGTGGGTCCAGATGAAGGAGCGCAGAGGGGGTTAGGGGATGCAAGCCCAAGGGCATCTGTAAGTGGTGTCATGAGGGGTGGTTGTCCAATGGCTCTTATTGCTGGGACTGGAAACAGGGCCCCGTGGAAGTCTAACAGGTTAGAAAACTGCAGTGGGTCGGATGCGATGGGGGACTGAGAGGAGACTGTGCCTGCTACATATACCCCAAATCCCAAATGCTGGGGGGAATTAGATCCTGGGTTTCACACTACAGGCTCTGTTGAACTACAGCCAGTCTCTTGTCAGTAACTCGGTCCTGGGAACCAAAGCAGACTTAATCTAGACAGGCACCCAAGCCAACACCTGGGGTGTGAACACCCCTGAACTGGATCTGGAATCAGATATGAGCTGGACCCAGTCTCCAGATCAGCCAAACCAGCTCTCTGACCCACATCCACCAACGTTCTGAGGAGCTCACCCCAGATCTTAGTGCATATCGTGGAGATCCCAGTCAGGGCCCCTCCTCACTGGGCGCTGTCTGCACCTCTCACAAAAGACAGCCCTGGCCCCAAGGACCTTACAGCCTGAGTATATAACACGAGACAACCAGTGGGGACAATAGACAGACAGGGAGCACAAGGTGACCACGAGACTATTCTGATTCAAATAAGTGTTGGGGAAAGGGGTGGGGGACGATCGAGAGCTCTGTTTGGGCCATGTTGGACTGGTCTGGTCTGCCCTGACCTGGTCACAGACATCCCAGCTTGCACCTACATCTCATCTGTCCCCCATTTTCCTTCTCTCTGCCCCCTGCTGATGGGCAGTCCTCCTTGGGCATTTCTGCTGAGAAGGCAGGTCAGGACATGTGTGCTTTACCTCCGGCAGAACCCACGCCAGGGCCACATTTGTAATGTAATGCAGGGAACTCGCATCGAAGCCCCCCTCCTTTCCTTGACACAAGGACAGGAGCTGAACTCCTCCAGCATTGTTGCCTCATTTTCCTCCTCGGCCCTGGGGCTGGAGAAGGTGGCAGGTGACCAAACTGTGCCTTGCCATATTTCATGCCTCCCCGAGCAAGCTGGGAGCAGCTGGCGGGGGTGCGGGGAGCTGGGGCTGAACAGTTCTCTTGGCAGTGGTCTCTTTCAAACAGATCCCTGAAGGGGGACCCTCGGTGAAGACTACTTCCTGTAGAGGCCACCTGTCCCTAGACACTCCCTACTTTGCAATGCCGTTGGCTCTATAGACCTGCTCACCTCTTCTGCTGATCCCACTTGCCCCCGGTTTATGTTGCATTGTACACTTACAAGCTAGTAAGTTTGCTTGAAAAGTGTTTTGGGACCCTGTGTGACACTAAGTATCTATCCTGCAGTGAGGGACGGTTTCTGTCTTTCTATCCTGTAGTGTCCTAGCTATCCATCTAGGGGAATATCTGGCCACCATTACCCCTCGGGTTAAAGTGCCTGACAATCATATAAGGTGTCCAACACGCCTGCAAGAGAGGGCAGTGCTAATATCCCCATTTTACAGCTGGGGAACTGAGGCCCAGATCCTCAAAGACATTTAGGCACCTAACTCCTCTGGATTTCAATGGAAGTTAGGCACCTAAATAGCTTTGAGGATCGGCGCCTAAGTGACTTACCCAAGGGCATGTAGGGAGTGTGTGGCAGAGCCAGGAATTGAACCTACGTCTCCTGAGTCTGGCTCCTTCATTGCAAAGACCCACTTCATCTCAGAATGGTGCTGTTGTCTCCTCCTGACCTGGTGCCCGAGCAGTAAGAGCATAACACAAGGATGCCCCTCCTCCCCCCCTGCAGGGAAAGCTTTTAAATGTGCCAACCATACACCCATGGTGGCTTTCTAGCTGAGTCCCCCGTGACATGTTCCAAGCAAGACCAGCGATGGACACTAGACTCGGGTTTAAAAGAGCTGGCAAATCTCAGCTCATGCCCTTGTCACGAGCAGGGTCAGAGTTCGCCGTTACCTGGAGCCTTCCACTCCCTTTGCTTATCACCCTTCGTAAACCTGCCACTCACTCTTATCAGCTGGAGACTGGGAAGGTTTGTGGTTCCCACTGGAGAGCTCGGCTCTGGCTCTGGCTCTGCTGGGACAAATCCTGAGCAAATCAACCCAGCGAAGCACAGTGGTTCCCAGGGCCTCTGCGTTCCCACTGGAGATGGAGCCTGCCCTCTCCCCTCCCCGTGGCAGTAACCGGAGCTTGGCCTGCAGTCTAGGGGGAGAGCGCTGTGTTTGCTCAGAGTAAGGAACGGACTGGGCCAGGAGGTGGCTGATAATGCTGTGCGGTTTGAGCTCATCTCCAAGCCTGCATGCCCTGGGAAAGCTGCCTCTGGGAACAGGGGGCGTGGGGAACAAGGACAGGCTGAGTGCTCGCTGTTTGGGGCGACAGGCACTGCACAGCGCTGAGTGTGAACTCTGGCGGACAGGCCGGGGGGCTGAGGAAGAGCCCTGCGGGGATCCCAGAGCTCCCATGGCTGGTGTCCCAGCTGGCACTGAGAGGGCAGTCCTGGGGGAAGCTCACACTGGCGATCAGACCCCCAGGATACGTGGCTGACGGGTCCCGAATCCCAGGAGCGGATACAGAAGCGGGCAGAATGAGCAGGTTTGCAGGGTGTTCTGCCCATCCCTCCTGCTGGCTTTCAGTGTAACAGACTCTGTAAAGTTTCCCGCTGTAAGGCAGAGCCCAGTATACGTGTCTGGGGCACAACCACTCACTCATAGATATTACTGCCCAGGTCGCTTACTGAAGGCAGCAGGACTATGTGCTGAGTATAAGCAAAGCCATAGTTTATGGGGGAACTAGCGGAGGCTGATGAGCAGTCCTGGCTGTCTGCCTTTGTATTAAATCAGTTCTTTACCCCACACACTGACAAGAGAAGATTTGATCCCAGACCCCAGTTCTCTCCATTCCCGTTTATTTCCTTCTGAACAGTTTTTTGGCCCCTGGGAAAAGATCCCGATTCAGCAAAATGCTTAAGTCATGAGCAGCCCCACTCCTGCAACACGAGTCCTTGCTGAGTTCAGCAGAACCACTCAGGTGATTTGTGTAAGGGCCTTGCTGAAGTGGGACCTGTAGCCATTGTCCTGTCTTTGTTGCACTGAAGATTCCATGCAAGCTGGTTCTTCGAACAGTTGATTTCAAAGGCAGCAGGTCCCTGGGCTCCTCTGGAGTCTGGGAAATTCTTTAAATAAACTCCTGATAAGGGACAACCCCTGATTTTGAAGAAAGGCAAATCCCAGCTGCCTGAACCCTGGAGATAAACAAACCCACACAATGACACATGGGCTGCATTTGCTCTACAGCAGATTCCTTAGACCCGGGACTGGGTCCAATTCAAATTAGGAATGAGCTTGTTCCTCTCTCACCAGCCCTCCTGGTCCCCAAGCATACCTGTTCCTGCCCTCTCCCAAGCACAGGGCTCCCCACAGGACTTTGCAGAGGGAGAGCCTCCAGGCATGGTAAATGCACATGGCTCAGTGCATACATTGGGACTGCCTCTTCCAATTCCTCTGGGACAGGAACAAGCTGGCTTTGAGCTTCAGCAGGAACCTTAGCCCTTCTTTGCATGCATGGGGAACCTCCACCTGTCTAGCTTAGGTATTGGTAAAACGTCCATGAATTCGGCAAGACGTCTTGGTGTCTTCTGCAATCTGCACATTTTTATTTATTTATTTTTGCCAAAAAAGATTTGTCCTTTCGCCCAGCTGTCTGGGAGTGTGTGGGGCTGGAAGTGTGTCCACTCCGCTTGGGCCAGGTGTGGTGTTTCCTGCCCTGGTGCTGCTCATTGTCCTTTGTGATGGCTGATTGACATATCCATTGCTGCTAACGCGTCTCAGGGACGCTCCTGGGTTTCTTTGATCAGTTGTTGATGAATAACAATTATCTTCTGTTCTCTCTTGGTCCTCCAAGCAGGGGATGCCAGCATTGCAAGCTCCTTACACTTCCTTTCCAAGGTGCCTCAGACCCACCCCAGAGGTCCCTCCTCTATGAGAGAGAGAATAGTGCAGTCTCCCTGGCCTATTCCACCCTTAGCCTCCCCCAATTAGTGACAGTGAGGATGGTTTTTGTCATGTGGACACATGTCTGCTGAGAATTGGAAGGAGGCAAACAAGCTCATGTCATCCAGGCTACCAGACAGCCACCACATGAAAGCAACAGTCAGTGACTATCGCACCTGGATCCCATCCATGCCAAGCTAGCATCCTAGATGAGAGAGACTCTCCAGTCCATTCTGATCCCCCAGGCCACTCAGGTTTTCTGGGCCTTTCACTTTCCCTGAGACATCTGAAGGAATTTGGTTTCCCAGTAGCCAGGTTCTAGGTACTAGAAAGCTGCTCAGGATGCAGGCTTGGGCCTGCTCATTTCCCCAGGAAGCTTGCACACTGAGCAACGGGGCAGCAGCCATGTTTCATTTCCAGTTCTTGTGTCAGGGTGGCCCACAAAGATCCTGGGGCTCCCACAAAAGCGGGGGAGGAGGACAAGCGGCTCAGGGCTGGAATTTCCACTCCCCTGTTGGGAAAATATCTTGTTGGCCAAAGCCCCCATTTTACCCAGTTGACATGAAAGCCCTAACTGCTGAGCTCGGAGCTCCTGGGCTGTCTGAGGTAGAGGACCATGCCTGCTTCTGCAGTGAAGTGGGGCCATGCTGAGCAGTGGGGGCAGGGCTGTGTTCTTGGAAGGGGGCGATAAGATGAGGATGGGACCGAAGGGTTATTTGTATATCGTTCCTTGGTTCTCCAGTACTGATTCCAACCTCGTATCTTCGATCTACCCCCACTGATAGCAGGGTCTGGAAGTGGATTGCTAATGGCTTGCATCCCATTAAGCTGAAGTCTCTCCTGGCCATCTGAGGTAGCTATCCCATTGGAAGGGTGGAAATCTCCAGGCAAGAAAGGCCACAGTACAGGAGCCTGGTACTTGACTCCCGTGAGTTTTCTCATGCTCCTGTCAGGCCAGCACTGCTTCAAGTGCAGCAGTTTTGTTGGCAGTTTTCACTTCTGCTTCTGCTCCCATCCAGTCCTGCAAAGAGCAGAGTTGCTCAACTGTGAAAAGGGGTGGCGGGGAAGGGAGGGAGTGTGAGCTAAAACTTTATCAAACCTCTCAAGAGTTCTCCATTTCTCCTGGTGCATGCAGAGAGCCATGGTTCTAATACCTCTGTGCATACCAGTGCTTGGAGCCTCTCCTAAATTCCCCTGCATTGTCTCTGCACTACCAAAAAATCTTCCTCTTGTGCCAAAATGCTGAGCCGGTCACAGGACCGGCTCCAGGGTTTTTCCGCCCTAAGCGGCGGAAAAAAAAAAAAAAAAAAAGCTGCAATCGCGATTGGTGGCACTCCAGCAACAGCTCCACCGTGCCGCTTTCTTCTTCGGCGGCAGGTGTTTCCCTCCGAGAGGGACTTGCCGCCGAATTGCTGCAGAACAGCCCGACGTGCTGCCCCCCTTCTCCTTGGCCGCCCCAAGCACCTGCTTGCTGGGCTGGTGCCTGGAGCCGGCTCTGACCGGTCACCATTTTCCTTCTAAACATACGGGAGTTGTCAGCCGCTTTCCCCTGGCTCAGGTTACAAAACCAGGAAAGGCCCAAATATTCCTGGGCTGATGTGGGTGGCTTTGTCCAGCTCCTCACATGCATAAATGGACACCGCAGCGCTCAGAGCAGTGAGAGAGTAGACTAGAACTGATGGGCAGGCACGGAGGGGTGGGAGGCTAGAAGGGAGGTGGCTGATGGTCATAGATCACGCCCTGTGGGGTGTGTAAAGGGGACCCCTCTTCTCAGTTTACTTAGGCTTGACTGAAGCGGTTTAGGAATGCATTCTGCTCCTTAGCGGCACCGAGAGCAAGTGGACCCTCGGAGGAGAAGTGTACTTAGCTATTTTGGTGTTTCTTTTCTTCTTTCTCTTCTTTGCCTCTGCTCCGCCTTTCTTCCTCTGACCTTCCACTGGCCTCACTTATGGAGCTGGGTGCGCCCTTCTGAAAATGCTGGCCTCTGCCTCCTGGATTCTGAACCAGGCTGTGCAGGGTGGCTGGATTCTGTACCAGGCCACATGGGATGACTGGCATCTGTACCATGCCATGCCGGGTGGCTGGATTCTGTGCCGTGCTGCATGGAATGGCTGGCATCTGTGCCAGGCCGTGCAGGGTGACTGGATTCTGTGCTGGGCTGCCTGGGACGGCTGCCATCTGTACCAGGCCGTGCAGGATGGCTGGTTTCTGACTTATTGATCCTATATAAATAACGTACAAAGCATCTCACCTTCTCAAAGTGCTTTACAAACAGCATGTGCTAAAAGTTAATACAATGAGAAGAAAAGAGACATCAGCTAATTGGAAAGCAACTTGATTGCTGTGATCATCTCAGCCATTGCTATTTATTAGTAGTATTGCAGTACCACCTAGCCTGTCATGGACCCATTGTGCTAGGTGCTGTACAAACAGTTCCTTGGCCCAAAGACCTTACAATCTAAGACATGCGACAACCGATGGATACAGTCAGGGGAGCACAAGGAAACAATGAGACAACACAGGTCATCATGACAGGCAGAGGTATTAGTGCCTAAGCAATGGCCAGTTTTGTGTTGGCATCACGGCAAAGGAGAGTTTTAAGGAGGGATTTGCAGGAGGCCAATGAGGGAGCTCTGTGGATGCTTACGGGGAGCTCCTCAAAGTGCTTTGCACACACTCATGGAGCAGTCAGGCCCTGTGGCGCCGCTGGGGAAGGAGTCGTCTTCTCATTTTACAGCGAATGAAACTGATGCCCCAATGCTGAAGGGCTGCCTGGCAGAGGCTCTGAGTCCCTGCAGCACATATTGACTTTAATTGGTGCCATGGATGCTTAGCACTTCTGAGGATCAGGCCCTCGGTGAAGGTCACCCAAGGTGAGCCAGATCTCCTGGCTCCCTGTCCTGTGCTCTGACCACTAGACAGTGCTAGGACACCGGATATGGAACAGCGATAAGGATGGCTGGGCTAAACACCCATTTGTGTCCCTAGAATCCTAGGGCTTCCATAGCTCACACGCTGATTAAACCTTCATCAGTAATTAAATCATTGTAATAGAACGTGGCCCTGGGATTACTCACCTCCTGCCTGGAAAATAAAACAGCTCGAATTAGTCCCTGAATGGGTCTGTCCAAAGGGAACCATTATCTTGCGACATTAGCTCTTAATGAGCAGCTTTTGAAAGGATTCGTGTGGGTTGCACAGCTGTTACTCCTTAGTTGTAGTGCTTGTACTAATCAGTTGGGGCTTGGTTTTCCGAGCAGCGACTCTCATGGCGAGCTGAGAGAGTGAGGGGAGAGGTCGGCTGTGGTGGAATAACTAGCCGCGTGTTTAGAGCCGGGATGGGATGGGCAGGAGCAGGAGTACATGGCACTAGCTACAACCAGGGAAAGAGAGTCACGAGTGATGGCCCCAGTTTTGCAGGAATTCTTCCACTGATTTACCACACCTGTGGAGCACTAACTCACCCCCCAGCAGCAGGGTGACAGGGGGCTGAAGCTGTGATCAGCTCTGGCATCCCATATTCCTCTCTGAGCCATGGCTGCCCCTTGCCCCAAACCGGCAGCTTGCGCATCAGCTTGCTTAAAACAGCTGTTCTCCAGCCTAGTGGGGGGGGGGGCAAAGGAGCACCCTCCTCAGCCCCATGGCTGCCTTCATTCTCAGCTCCACTGCCTTTAAGAAGGCATCACCAGAGCTCTGCTGCTCCTGAAGGGTCACCCCACAGTCCATGGTCTCAGACATGCACCGTTATACAAACTAACGCTCCTTTTCGCCAGGGCTCAGCCTTTCCGACAAGCCCCGCCTGCAGTAAAGGGCGGAGCCCCCTAGGGTGCTGCCTCATGTGGCTGTGGCTTCCCGCCTGGCACACCAACAAAGGGGATGCGCTTCCCATTTTCCAGACTGCCATGTGATTGGCCCAGGTGCCACCCGGCCAGTCCTGGGCGTTCTTTTCCCGAGCGACCTGGTTTCAGGGGGATCCAAGCAGCCTTTTGGCAAGGGCCAGTCTTCAGGGGAGGATAGTGTCGGTGGTTGGGGCAGAGCACCAGGAGTCACAAGCCAGAACTCCTGGGTTCCGTTCCCAGCTCCACTGCTGACTGTGGGCAAGTCACTTAGGCCAAACCTTTCCGGGTATCTCTGTTTTGTGGAGCTCAGTACTTCTGAAAATCAGGCTTCAGGTGTCTCAGTTCGAACAACCAGTCAATGTCCTCTCTTGGAAGTGGTGGGCTTAATCGATCTGTGCCTCAGTTTCCCCAACTGTAAAATGGGGATGAGGGGAGCCTCATGTGGGAGCTATGGGGAGTAATCAATTAGGACACATAAAGAGATCTGAGTGTGGCAGCCAGAACACTCTGCGCTTTCCCCTTCCCTACAAACCCTGAGCCACAACCTCCTTCCCCCATCCTCCTCAGCCATCGATCCTCAGGACATATCATGCACCTTGCTTGGTAAAATTATAGACACAGAGTTTAAGGCCGTCATCTTGTCTGACCGTCTGTCTATCACAGGCCTCTGAACCCCACACACAAGCCCAGCAACCAGACGTAGACCAGAGTATTACAGCCCCCAGCAGACTGCACTGTTGTGTTCGAATAACATGCTGTAGGTGTAAAAGAAGCTGATCTGGGCCCATAGGGGATGTGATGGTCTGGGTGGCCAATGACCATCGGGTGAATGGACTGAGGGCAAGGAGGACAGTCGCTGGCAGAGTGTCATTGGTGGAGTTTGTCTCTCTCACATACTCCAAGGAGCCCTGTGGGCTATGAACACTGACTTCCCCTCTCACCCCAACACAAAGTGGTCCCTATGGGTCAGGCTCAAAGGCTGCTGGTTGGGCAATATGGGGAAACCCAGGGCAGAATGGATGGAGAGGGCCTCAAATTCCCCTCCCACACTCCGAGAGGTGGAGGAAGGTCGTGATGGAACTCACCAGCGCAGTGGGGAACTCCTTGCTCCGCCAGCCCCTTTGGCTAGTTCTCGTCACCTCTGACTTGTCAGCAGGAGGAGGCTGTTTCTGTGCTGGGATTTACCTGACATGGGGAAGTTCGATTGGAGAATTTAGAGCCATGAGTAGCATCGAATGAGAATTCAGCACAGTCCAGTGAGGTGGGGCAAGTGAGTCTGAGGCCGGTAATGCAGACCTGGGCACACCTGTGCAAAGCACAGACCTACATAGCCCCTGTCTGGCTCCTTCCATTGCCTGAGACCCTGCCTTAAAACACCTCCCTATGCCAGCTTCAGAGCCCAGCACCCAGTTACCAGTGGTGGTCCCGAATGGGCACCCTTCCCCACTAGGGGAGCCAGGTGAGTCAGAGAAGATCCACCCCAGGGGTGCTCTCCCTATAGGGGTAATGTGAGAGGACTGTGCGAAATGCCAGCTTCTCACACCACT
Source organism: Trachemys scripta elegans (assembly GCF_013100865.1). Taxonomy (NCBI): domain Eukaryota; kingdom Metazoa; phylum Chordata; order Testudines; family Emydidae; genus Trachemys; species Trachemys scripta. The sequence goes on from NC_048307.1 coordinate 30,350,194, forward strand.
TTTACACCTGTCTCATTCCATGGTCTGCAATGGAGTCACTCCTGAATTGCACCGGTTTGAAAAGAGAATCAGCCCCAATGTCTTTCCAGCCTGAGGGATCGCTGTTCACAGGGAGAAAGGGAACAGTTCTGCCACACTGATCTGGGGCAAAATGTCGCCATTTTCAAGCCATCAGCTGGAGAAGATCCCGCAACACACACACAGCTACACACAGAGGTACACACACGCACCCAACACACACACACAAACTCACCCAACACACAAAGCTACACACACACACCCCCAACAAGCACACGAAGCTACACAAACGCACCCAACACACACACAGCTACACACACGCACGCACCCCCCCACACACATACAGCTACACACATGCACCCAATACACACACACAGCTACACACACCCAACACACACACGCACACACCTCATTTCCTGGCCAAATTGGGCACTTTCAGGACTTTTCCCTGAGCCATGTCTGCAGAGTGCTTAGATGTGAAGCACCATTAGATGCTAAGGGTCACCATCATCTGTCGGTGTTCAGAGCGTGTCCAGATCTTCTCTCTCTACACAAAACTGATGAAAGCAGGGTCCTTTCTTTGTGGAACATAGTGAATGAAAGCGGGATTTTCCATGCAGGTCTCGCAGGGCCGGGTGACACTTACGAGCTGACCAGAAGGTTTTGTTATCTATAATAATCCTCCTTCCTTTGCTCCCATTTCTCACCTCACACTTCAAACTGAGCTTCCCTGCAGAATGGAGCTGCCTGTGTCTGCCATGTGCTGGATTTTCACAAGGGGTCAATCTCTAGAAGCTCAGAAACTGCTTCCTCTCGGGTCTCTGCCATTGACCATTCTTGAAGACAGGTTACAGACAGATTAGGTGGCTGGGCTGAGCTGACATGGTAATTGCTATATTCCTGCATATGGCCTCAACCCATGGGCCGGGATCCAAATTGGGTCGCTGGAATCCTTCAAAGGGTCGTGTGCCAGCTCCTGTGGCTCCTGCCCCACAGGGCTGACTGGGCTCGCCTCCCTGCTGCAGGCACTGCAGCCTCTGGGTTCCCAGCACCACTCAGGTTTGGCCCAGCCGTCATGACAACAGGAGCCCACGTAGGCCAAATCTGAGTGAGTGGAACTGCAACCCCAGGAGCCAGGTCACAACTCCACTCTCACCAATTTGGTCTAGTCAGGGGGGGTGGGGCCAAACCTGAGCAGTGCTGCAACCGCAGAGGGGAGAGCCAAGCCCAGCCAGCCGCACAGCACAGGAGCTGCCACTGTGGGGTGAGTGCCGGGCAGGATGCAACCGAAACTGTCCCAGGGCCTCCACCCACAGACAATTGACGGGGTTGTGACAGGCCATAACCATTTACAAGTGGGTCCTGAGCCCAGAAGGGTTGAGAACCACTGGTCTAGAAGATGAGCAAAGAGGCGTATGTAAAGATTTACGTTGTGTTTATGTCTCAAGTTGGGCACCCAAAATCAGCAGCCACATCTGACGGTCACAAAGCAAGTGGCTGGGCTGAGAAGCCACATCTCCTACTTCCCACCCCTGTGTTAGTGCTATGGAGCAGTGCTACTCTCAGTAGGCCTAGCCACTGCTTTTGTCAGGGAGAGGGCGGGGCGGGTAGCCAGTGTTTCCCCTTTCTAAACAGATTGGAATAGAAAGAGACCAACCAGCTTGAGAGAGAGAATTGCTGTTTACTCCGCCCTGGTTCAGATAAAGAGGCTTGCCAGAGCATGTCCTGTTTGCAGAGCAGCCCTCCACTACCCGTAATCAACACTTAGCTGATGGGGACCAAACAGCAAGTAGGGCACCAAATTCCTGATGCCAACATGGTACCCCGTGCCCACCAAAAACCTGCCTGTGCACCAGACCCCAGAAGCAAGAACCTCTAACAGTCACACAGTTCTGGGCAGTGTCAGTTACACTGGCACGTAACTGACGTTTACCCTGATCGCAGACCCCTTGCAGCCAGTGGGCCCGGTCAAGGCATTTGGAAACTGAAATGGCAACTAAAAGAGGCATCAGTACAATGGCAGGGAAAGGGAAGGTGGATATTCCTCTCTCACACCCACGCGTACACCCACACAGGCATGCGTGCGTTTAATTATCCCACTGCTGCAGCTGCAGGACTCCTGCATTTTTACTTCTCAGTCAATCCCGCAAGTTTTTTAACACCCTTAAACCCTTGCAAGGTGGTGTCTCCCTTCCCCTGCGCACGGTGGTTTCGTCACATTGATGGTGGCGGGTGCTTGGATGCAGCAGAGGTACTGGAGGGGGAGAGAGAGGAGTCCCCCGCAGCACTTGCTGTACAAAGCATTGCACGCAGGCCCTGGGTGGGACCGTTGTGCTTGCAGTTTCTTGGGACTTAGCAGTATCCCTTTAAGAGACTCCAATGTGACTTCACCACTTCTTAGCAACCGTTGCATCACCTGTGCTCTGGTCCCGCCCCGACACCAGCCTCCCTGAGTTCAGTTAGCACCAGCTGGGGCCGAGGTTCCATGGCTGTTTGGGCAAGGAAAGGGTGCCACGCTTGGCTTGTGACATAACGTAAGAGAGCAGGGGGGAGAGCAGCCCTCTGGTCCTGGGAGTGAGTGTGGGGAAGGGGGTCTGGGAGGGACGGGGCAGGGACACACAGCTCTGGAGGGGAAAGGGGAGTGAGAGGGGGCACAGACACCCCTCCCAGCTGGGGGCAGAGAGTCTCTGGGGCAGAGAGGGGGCATGGGCACCCCTCCTAGCTGGGGGCAGAGGGGCTCTGGGGCAGAGAGGGGGCACGGGCACCCCTCCCAGCTGGGGGCAGAGGGGCTCTGGGGCAGAGAGGGGGCATGGGCACCCCTCCCAGCTGGGGGCAGAGGGGCTCTGGGGAAGAGAGGAGGCACGGGCATCCCTCCCAGCTTGGGGCAGAAGGGCTTGGGGGGACAGACGGTCAGAGAGACCATTCCCCCCAGGAAGGATAGAGGGGCACGTTGAAGGATAATCTGCCCTGCTGTGACTAAGAGGGGTTCTCAGGGGATTAGAGATGAGTTGCCCCTCCCCAGGCTGGATGAGGGGAGCCCCAGAGACCACCGGTCCCCTCCTCATGGGGCCCTGCAGGGGTTCCCATTCAGCTGCTGGCACCAGCCTTGCCCCAATACTCCATTTGAACAGTTAGTGATTAACCGCCTTTGGGACTGAGCAAAGGGTGGGGGCTTTCCCATCCCCACGCCCACCTCCTCTAAGGTCACAGCCCAGAGGAGCGAGCTGCCCTCCCCAGTTGGTGGGTTGGGGTGTCCCCCTGCTGACTCACTGCAGCGGAGGAGTTGTGTCCCACACCCAGGACCCCAGCAGACCAAAGGGGCTAATTAAGCCCCTTGCTGAGGGTAGTGCATTCAGAAAGGATCCGTGACCTTTAGCTCCGCCATCCCCTCCTCCTCATGCTCAAGATGAGACTGGGATCTGTTCTTTGCCTGGATTCTTCCTCCCTCCCACCCATTGCCGACACCTGTAGAGTCTGGGGCTGGGTTGTTTTGTTGCCAGCAACGATCGGCTGTTGGGGGCAAAGGGTGTTGCAGCCTGCACAGGCGCTGCAATCTGTGAGCTCCTTGGGTGAGCTGCTCCATGGGCATGAGCGAGTGGGAGTGGTTGGGCTCAGTGTCTTTCCCTCTTCATCATCCTCCCTTATCCTTTGCCCTCTCCCAGTCTTTTCCCCACCTCTGATTTCTCTGCCCTTCTCTCTTGTCACCCCCCTCCCTGACTCTCTCTCCTTGTGACCATTTAGTCCATCCCAGGACTCGGAAATATGTGTGGTGATGCTGGGCGGTGGAGTAGGTGGGAAGTCCGGGAGAACCACCCGGGACGGGTTATAAAGTAGGGCTGTCAAGTGATTTTAAAAAATGAACCGCGATTAATTGCGTGATTTAAAAAATTAATTGCAATTAATTGCACCGTTAAACAATTATAGAATACCATTTATGTAATATTTTTGAGAGTTTTCTACATTTTTAAATATATTGATTTCAATTACAACTCAGAATACAAAGTATACAGGGCTCACTTTATATTTATTTTTGATTACAAGTGTTTGCACTGTAAAAAGACAAAAGAAATAGTATTTTTCAATTCACCTAATACAAGTACTGTAGTGCAATCTCTTTATCATGAAAGTTGAACTTCCAAATATAGGATTAGGTACAAAAATACTGCATTCAAAAATAAAACAATGTGAAATTTTAGAGCCTGCAAGTCCACTTAGTCCTACTTCTTGTTCAGCCAATCGCTCAGACAAACAAGTTTGTTTACATTTATGGGAGATAATGCTGCCTGCTTCTTATTTACAATGTCACCTGAAAGTGAGAACAGGTGTTCTTATGGCACTGTTGTAGCCGACGTCGTAAGATATTTACTTGACAGATGCGCATGCTTCAGCCACCATTCCAGAGGACATGTGTCCATGTTGATGACGGGTTCTGCTCGAAAACCATCCAAAGCACTGCGGACAGACGCATGTTCATTTTCATTACCTGAGTCAGATGCTACCAGCAAAAGGTTGATTTTCTTTTTTGGTGGTTCGGGTTCTGTAGTTTCCGCATCAGTGTTGCTCTTTTAAGACTTCTGAAAGCCTGCTCCACACCTCATCCCTCTCAGATTTTGGAAGGCACTTCAGATTCTTAAATCTTGGGTTGAGTGCTGTAGCTACTTTTAGAAATCTCACATTGGTACCTTCTTTGCGTTTTGTGAAATCTGCAGTGAAAGTGTTCTTAAAATGAACAACATGTGCTGGGTCATCATCCGAGACTGCTATAACATGAAATATATGGCAGAGCCGGAGACATTCAATTCTCCCCCAAGGAGTTCAGTCAGAAATTAAATTAACGCATTTTTTTTAACAAGCGTCATCAGCATGGAAGCATGTCCTCTGGAATGGTGGCCAAAGCATAAAGGGGCATATGAATGTTTAGCATATCTGGCATGTAAATACCTTGCAATGCCAGCTACAAAAGTGCCATGGAAATGCCTGTTCTCACTTTCTGGTGACATTGTAAATAAGAAGCAGGCAGCATTATCTCCCGTAAATGTAAACAAACTTGTTTGTCTTAGCAATTGGCTGAACAAGAAGTAGGACTGAGTGGACTTGTAGCCTCGTAAGTTTTATATTGTTTTGTTTTTGAGTGCAGTTATGTAACAAAAAAACCCTACATTTGTAAGTTACACTTTGAGGACAAAGATTGCACTACAGTACTTGTATGAGGTGAATTGAAAAATACTATTTCTTCTGTTTATCATTTTTACAGTGCCAATATTTGTAATCAAAATATACACATCGATTTCAATTACACCACAGCATACAAGATATATATGAAAATGTAGAAAAACATCCAAAATATTTAATAAATTTCAATCAGTAGTCTCTTGTTTAACAATGCAATTAAAACTGCAATTAATTGTGATTAATTTTTTTGAGTTAATCGTGAGAGTTAACTGCGATTAATCGACAGCCCTAGTATAAAGACTCCTCTTGGTGTTCCTTCCAGGTTCCATCATCCTTGTACCAACAGGGTCACTACTCCTCTGCCCTCATTCCTTCCCCATCTGGCTCCTGGGGTGGTTGACGCTGGCTGCTGCTCGTGATGGTTTCTGTATTGATGGAGTGGGTAGGGGAGTGTGGGTTAGACAGTCCCGGTCTCCTTCAGTGTTGTCACAGCTGGTAGCAGTTACTGCCAGAAAGCACTAGGATGTTTCAACACTTCCTGGAAAGGCCACCTTATCCTATCAAGAAAACAGAGGGCACAGGCTTGCTGGATGTATCCTGCGTGCACATGGATGTGTGTGAAATATTCACAACAGCATTCCATTCGGCTTCCAGTTTGTGAAAATGGCCAGATTGTCAGTAACTCAGTCCTAATTCTGAGGGAAACTCCCCTTTCTCTGAGCGACAGTGAGACATTTTCCCCCACTCAACCATTGTCTTGGCTTCATCTTTGAACGTCAGCATTAGAAATTACACTTGCCCAAAGATTGCCATCTGCATCGAAATACGGGAATGTTTGTGTCTTTGCCCGTGTTGGTGCAAAATCCCTTCCCTCCCTCCTGTTCCTGGTCATTGTGTGAACAGTGAGACAGCCTCCAGCAGTGCAAAGATGCAACTTCTCGCACAACACTACTCCGTGCACACATGTTGAGGCTACCCACTGGCTGTGCTCTACAGCCTGCCACCTCTAGCTTGTTTGCTGTCGTACTGCATACATGGCTGTCCCTGTATCCAGTCAGAGACCAGTGTCTCTTACTGCTTTTCCAAGAGTCTCATGAGGGAAAAAGCACCTGAATCTACAGGAGGCTGCGGGTGAGGACGGGGAGATTGGGCAAGTACCCTCAGCCCAGGGTAAATACTCATCAGCATGATGCCCTATCTGAAGTGTTCTGCTTTGTGTTCCGGGGCTGTAATGTTTGCTTGGAGCTGTGAGAAAGTGGAGAACTGGGAGCCCTGAGCAAACAGGCCCTTGGAGGAGTGGAATTCCCCTCCTCATGGCCGGGTCTCTCAGCACCCATGGCACAATGGCAGGAATGCAGCCCGTTCCTCTGTTGCGCCTTCCATGCCAGGAGACGCCAGCGGGTGGCTGAACTTGCCTGTCATTCACTCGCCAGCTCCCTTCCCCCCCCCATCCCCAGCACTGCCTCTCTTTCTTTAAACCTTTTCCTTGCTCTTTTCTTTCCTTGCCCCTCCCATAAGGCCCTTCCGCACGCTCTCTCCCTTCGCTGCTGCTCACGAAGATGTGTGGCAGGGGCCGAAGTGGGGTGAGCTGCGGTTTAGAGGTTCAGAGGCAGGATAGTGTGGGTTGCAACTGCAGGGTTTCTGTGTGGGTGGGTGGGGGTTTAATGGTTATCGTTGGCTGAAAAAGTCACCGAGTCCAAGCCCAGCCAGGCAAATGTCAGGCTATAAACACATTCTGCAGAAAGCTTCCTGTGCAGAGACCAAACCTGGGCTCTCCCTGCTGCTGTGGTGGGAAGGAAGGGGCCTCAGAAGTCTGACAGAGCAGCTGGGAGAGGCCTAGTGTCCACCTAGGAGAGGACTTTCCTTTTGCAGGGTGCGCCATCTTCCCCCGGGAGCTGATCCTGAAGAGCTCAGCAGCCTGTTTTCAAACGCAGCTGCCATGGCACGTCAGCGTGCCAAGCTCCAAGTCAGGCTATTCGGGCTGGAGAAGAGGCTCCTGGTGGGATGATCTCGGAAGCACCTTGGTCGGACGCAGGCTTGGTGCTGGTCTCTTGTCCTGCCTTGCCTGGCCCTATCCTTGCACCCCTTGCTGCCCTGCCGCTTCCACCGTTCGTCAGCCCACCTTGAAACCCCTCCTGGTGCCAGTGACGTTCCCCTCCACCCTAGGCTCTCGTTCCCATGGCAACGAGCTCAGTACAGCTCAGCACTCTTGATAGGAAGCCGAAACCACAAAGCAGGAAGCGCAGCATCGGTTTTGCCATCACCCACTCTGGCCTGAGCGTCACACGCACGAGAAGCGGACGGTTCTGCCCCTGGAGCAGCCCACGCGTGCACAGGGGGCAGGAGAGACTGCCCTGCTCTGCCTAGGAGGTAACTGTCCTCGTCCTCTTTCTAACCCCACTGCCTCGGGGGGGGGGGGGGCAGGGTGGAGGCGGTTGTGGACCATGTGAAACTGGACTTACGATGAACTGCATTGGGCTCCTCCCTGAGGCCTCTGCAGGGTTCTGGGGGTTTAGCCAATCTCTGTTTGTGGCATTTCTCCCTCGTGCGGTGGCAAGCTGAAAATTTGGTCTAGGCTACCCTAGCCAAGAAGGCTCTGAGGCATGAAGCCCAGTCAGCGAAGAGACCCGTTGACTGCGGGTTGCCGCTCGCTTCCTGCAGCCCTGGCTGGCGTGTACAGTGTGATTGCCGTGTGGTCTGAGATCCCTTATAGGACCATATAGGTAATTCAGGCCTGCTGCTACGTAGCGGTGAACCTGCTTCATTCTCCTCTCTTCTACCCAGACCCATCTGCTCTCCACTGGGCTCATGCAGCCAGTTGTGCCTTACTGGGTCTGCACAGGTGCAGTGCATCTTACCTGGCATGGTACTTCCTGGCACATACAATGTCCAGGTGCAATGAGCCTGCCATTCAGCTGGGGGACACAGTGCACCCAGGTGCAGTTTGCCTGCTGTGCTGCCAGGTACACCCACCAAGCGATCCGTCCTAGCATACTCTGCACACTCAGGTGCAGTGTGCTCCTGGATGAAGCAGGTATGTCCTAATGTTGCATTCACTCCAGTGAAACGTGGCAGCCATTGGCAGAGCAACAGGGCAAGGGGCATTCTAGAACTGTCTGTAGGTCATCGGGGTGGTGGAGGACCAGCGGTGACGGGTCAAACACATGCCACTTTGGGGTGATGGTGGCACTTGCTGGGGTTTCCTGTTTCCTCAAGTCACTAGAGAGCAGCTCAGTCTTTGATTCTCCAAGTTCCCGCAGCCAAGCCAAACCCGTTGTGTGCTGCTCGCCGGCGGGGCTGGGGGACTCTCTGGCAAGTGTGGTTTCCTTGTTCTTACCTCTTTCACACTGTCACTTTGCTGGCGTGTCCTCATCAGTCTTGCCTCCTGCAGCCGAATCCCTATAGGATGTCCTGCTCATGCCCTGTATTTCCAGGATGTGGCTGGGATTGGGGGGTGGTTGGTTACACAGAAGGTTCATGCTGTTGGAACCAACTGCAGATAGAGGTCCTTAACATCAGCTCCTGGGCACATGCTCCCCTCCCCCACGTCACCACCAACCCTACCAGCACGGGGGGAGCCTGGGATAAAGGCAGCTTGCTGGGTGTTTGGGGGTGGGAGAAGTGCTGCTAGCTGACAGCTGTTCCGGGGATGCTAACAATGAGCCGCCAGAGTCGTGTGCCCTTATTAAAAGGGATCGGGGAACTTGGGCTGGTGCGGGGGGAGCTGATGCAGCAGGGAAGGGGCAGAGCAGGACTCTGATTTTCCCCAGTGGCCCCACGCGGGACCCTTGAGCCAAAGCAGGTGAGGAGCTGAGCCTCAGCCAGTCGGCCATTGAAATGCACTGCAGGCTGAGCTCCGCAGTAGGAGCCCAACATAGGGTGACCAGACAGCAAATGTGAAAAACCGGGACAGGAGGGATGGGGGGTAATAGGAGTCTATATAAGAAAAAGACCCCAAAATCGGGACATCTGGTCACCCTAGCCAGACGTGGTCCATGTGCTTCTTTGTTGTGGCACCAAAACTACAGGGCAGCACAGGGGCTGTTTTCTAGTCCAAAGCTCACCTGTCGACATCCTGGATCAGAGAGCATTGGAGGCCACCGAGACTGGATTCCTCCTCGGGAGGAAGGGGGTGGCTGGAAACTTGTGCAATTCATGGACAGAACTGGCATGCCTCCCTGTGAGCAGCTGTGCTAGGAGTGGGCCCTCGTTGGAGTGGCTGTGACCAACAGTACTGGTCAGCTCTTCTCTAAGCCCAGCCGCGCTGCTGCTCCCAGCCAGGCTGGCTCGGTACACTGAGCATGCCCGGGCAGTTGGGCAAACTTCTTGAATGGGTTTGTTGCTGAAGGAGGAAATCCCTGGGGAGGGGGCGGGGAGGATTATTACCATGCGGGTCATGTGTGACAGCCTTGATCCCTGTGGGGGAGCTGGCAGAGGGGAGGGGACTGTTCTGTGCACTGACACAGACCAGATTGGGAGCCCCGCTGCACTCCCAAACCCGCAGGAGAGGGACTGTCCATGCTCCGTGCTGCCCATGGAGTTGGGGAGCGGAGAGCGCCCTGTGCTGGCTGCCTTGTAGCTCTGGGCTGGGGATCTCTGCACCTCACAGACGAGGTAGGATTCAGACAATGGAAATGTTGGGGGGGGGGGGGAAACTATGGAGGTGGTAGACAAAGAGCTCAAGGAGGAGGAAAGATGCTGAATCTTCTCTCCGCGCTGCTCACCAGCCCCTTTGTCTCTGCCTCCAAGCAGGCAGGGCCAGGGTCCTGGACCCATCCCTGCTGCGGGTGAGGGACAACCCTGCTCCATGGGGTGATGGGGTCTAACGGCCAGCCCTTGAATAGCCCTGGAGCCGTGATCTCCCGCATGCTGCTACCCTTGGAGTCACAGCTGGGAGACAGGTCCGGTGCGGGGGGGGGGGGTTGCTGAAGCCCCGCTTGTAGAGGGGGTTATGTTGTGGAAATCTCTGTGCCCCTGTGTGCATGCCCAGACAGGTGCCTATGTGGGGTGTGCATTGTGCACAGGTGGCTGATTACACGGCTGGGGATGCTCCCCCAGCAGGCCTTGGAACCGTAGAGCAGCCTAGCAGGGGCGCTGCTCTTCTTAGCCCCATGCCGCCTGCCATCTGGTGTCCCCAGTGACCTCTCGGGGCTGTCAGGTCTCTGAATCCCGTGATTGGTGTCAGGGTGCAGGGAATGTGTCTGCCCACTCCTGCTGCAATGTGGTTCCCAGCCTCCCCCAGGGCCTGGACACTGGCCTCTCTCCTTTTGGAGATGCTCATTTAAGATGGCTCCACAGCTCGGTCCTTATTGCTATGAATGCCCATCTGTCCTTCTACTGCCTGAAGATACATGGGGGAGGGCGGGGGGAGGCAGAACAAGGCCTGCCTGATCTGCAGGTGCGAGCAGGTGAATGGAGCATCCTGTAGTCTCCCCACAGCCACCTGGCATCCTAGTAATCTAGCCTGCCCCTGGAGACTATGCACTGAGATGGGTACTTGGAATTTTGGTGTATAGGTGTTAAGATGAGGACAGGGGGCAACATGTTTAGGTAGAGCAAGAAACCCAGACCCTGGGCTGGAATTCTCACCTGGATTGATGACCTGTGCTGGTCTGCCATACTAGGACTATGGAACCACCAGGCTGGTCTGGTCCTTATTGTCTTTAACCCAAAACTCAGCAGCCCTTTGGGTAGCCCCTCTAACAGGACTGTTTGGCTGAGATCAGAGTTTTGGGGGAGTGGCCTCTGGGGCTAGCGTGAGACCCCCAGAAGTGGAGCTGGGCACTCATGGGGGTGAGAGACCAGCAGGTTGCCTGGGTGCGGGTTGGGATGGATGGATTAGTGAGTTATTTCTGCTTTTTATCCATGATGGTGAGTGCGGGGCCATGCTGGGCACTGGTCTGCACGGAGAATGTTGGGCAGGACAGTTGTGGGACTGGTGGCTTCTTATGATGGACATTGTTAGAGGGTTCTTATTCAGGCCCCTAGCTGCCACCCTCCAGTGAGCACCTATGGGCAGCGGAGAAGGCTGAACAAGGCTGCTGTGCGCTGGCATATGGAGGACCCAAGGGAATAGTTGTGTGATGGGTTGTGCCCTCACCCCTGTGGTGTGCAGGGGAGGGGAGGCAGGAGGAAACCATCACACTTGTTAGTGCAAGAGGTGTAAATCAAAGGAAAGACGTTTGGACTCAATTCCTTTGGGGTATCAATTCCCAGGAGTGCAAGGTGCTGGTGAGCAAGGCTCTGGTTTGCTGTTTGGGCTGTTGAATGCTGAGTTGCTGGCTAGTACAGTTAACGCCATCCTTGATTCGATAAAGGATGAGGCCCCTTCTTTGTGTACATAACCAAGATGACCCTGCAGGCACCTCATTGGGGCTGTAGTCTCTGGCTGGCTACTACCGTAGCAAAGAAATAGCCGAGGACTAACGGTGCTTGATGATTGTAATGTCCAGATAGATGACAATTCGGGCATGGTTCAGATTTCCGTGACTGCCAGGACAGCAATCGGACTGTTTTGAGTGGCTGTCAGCTCCCTTGAAAGACTGGCCATGTGTTGGGTCTGGTTTTGAATTGGGAGCGCATGTTGGAAGAGGCATGGACACTACCCTCCAGCATGGACCATCCGTGGTCTCTTAGTTTTGAGGTTGGGGCACACCGCTGACCGATGGCACATCTCCTATGTTTAAACAAGGCAGTTGAGCAAGTGTGTGCGTTGGGGCAACTCTGGTGGCTTCTTGATATCTCAGACTTGCTGGCCTCAGTTAATCAAGGTATGGGATAGGAACTGAATCAGTTGAATTCATTGATCTCCTCCTAGTGATGGAGGAAGACAAGTTGTCTGTGCCAGTTCTCTCAGACTTGTTGTCAGACTTTGATGCCATTGATAATGAGGTTTTTGCTGATGTACTTGCAGACCTGGGGGAGAGGATCCATCATTACCTTTCAGAATAGCAGTGGGAAGTCATGCCTCTGCCCATGGGGTTCTCTTGTGAGGGATTCCGGTGACCAATGTTGTCACTGCTTCTGCTCCATGTGTATGTGAGGCTGCTGGGAGAGTTAATGAACAGGCCTCAGATTGCTGATGACCCCTAGCTCTGCATCTCTCACCTCTGACCTGAGCAGAGCAGAAGAATGAAATGCCCAATGGCTAGATGAGCTTGGGGCTTAGAACTTCTCTAAATACAGAAATTGTTCTGACTTAAACTAAAGTTGTGATGATAAACTGAGTTAGTTAAACATACAGGTGCAAGCTAAGCCAACGTAAACCAGGTGTAGACTAACATGAGTGTCCACACACAATGATGTACCCATTGAAAGTAGCGCCTTGTAGTTAAACCAGAGCAACCCTTCTGTAGGCCAAGCCTTTGATGAAGGCTTACCGGCTGTGACGCAGTCCAGAGAAGAGAAGGTTGGCCTGAGTGAGGGACCGTGTCTGTCAAACAGGTGCCTGAGTTTTGCGCAGTATTAGATCCTGGGCCACACCTGGATGTGCCTTTGGCCAAGAGTTCTGGTATTTTCCTCTGCATCTGGCTAAGTGAATGTGACCTCTTGTCTCTGAAGCAGGGTCCTTGCCACTAGTATCCACACCCTTGTCACCTTGAGGCTAGACTGCTGTAAGTGCTCTGCATGGGGCTGCACCCCAAGACCATCCAGAACCTGAAGTTAGTGCAGAATTCTGCAGCCTGCTCCGTACTTTAATAAGTCAGTGCTCTGGGATGTGTACTGGCTTCCAGGCGGAATCCAAGGCATTGGGTTTAACCTAGGAAGCGCTATATGGTCTAGGACCTGGAAAACATGCCATCATGTACTGCTACAGCTGAGATCTGCTGTGGTGCTTGAACGCTGCCAGTATAAACGAGGGAGCTACCAACAGGGTGTTGTCCAAGAGGTGTCCGCAGGTTTGGAATCCGCTCCTTTGATCTGCCAGAGCAAGGGCTCTAAATCCCAGGCATGCAGTCAAGCCCATTTTTGTTTTGGGAGGGCGTGGGCTGAGGTTTGGAGGGGCTTCATGGCAGCATATGTCTGGCCAGCATTTCGTATTGTGTGGTTTGACTTGTGGTAGGCACCCAGAATGTAGGCTGGGTATTCAAAGGTCTTAATTCTCTGGCAGGTGTGTTCCCAGCACAACGTGCCACCCGTGATGGTGGGTTAAGTGGCCCTTGTTGGCACAGGGACTGACTGGCCCAGAGTTGAGGCCCATCGATGAGATGGGGAGGAAGCATGCGCTGCTTTTGCCCATGCTGCACCTTTTCTGAAGGTTGTGGACAGGTTCAGAGCTGTTAATTTAGCCTGTTCCAGGGAGCTCCCAATGCTCCATGCCCAACGTCTTAGAAGTTTGGTGACTCCTATGCATATGTTTCCCTTCCCCACATGCCAGCCATCTGGTTTCAGTCTGACTCTGAAATCCAGTGCAAGCAGCTTTTCACGCAGCATTTGCATCTTAGCCTGAACCAAGCCATTTAAAAAATCCTGACCCTGCCTCAGTGTGAAACCTCTCCTGACTCCTGCACCAGAGTGCCTAGGCTAAGCTTGCAAGCTCCTGGGCATGCCCCAAACTCCTAGAAAGATCTTGCGAGCTTGTCACTATTCAAGAAGCATGTGTTGATGAACTCTGAGCCATTGTCCCAGCCTTGGCTGTGTCTGAGAGGTTGCCAGGGCAGCTGGAAAGAGGCGCTTCTCTGTCCACATCCCCTCTTTCTCCCCGTGTGTACAACCCATCGTCTGGGAGGGAGCCAGATCTCACGCTACAACTGGATAACAGTGCAAAGGCTCAGGAGTAAAACTGCAAACGCTGCTCAGTCAACCCTGTCCCTTTCCCCTCTGCTGCAGCAAACAGCAAAAACTGTGCAAAGTAACTGGGGCCACCGCTGTCCTGTGGCATGATCCCTTTGCTGCGTGGCCAGTGGTGGTGCCACATTTGTGCGATGGCTGCTACTCTCTCTCCCTATTCTGTAACTGACCTATGCATCATTGTGGATAGAAGGCCAGTGTTTGTAGAATCAAATGTTCACTTGCTATGGCCTGGCATCCTGGGTATAAATTAAAGCTGGGGTGTCTTCTAATTCAGCGAAAGCAGGGCCTGTCTCTTTGAGTGTACGAAGTGGGGAAGGGAAGGATGGACCCGGGGTTAGGGTGCTAGCCCAGCAGTTGGCAGACTGGGATTCAATTTTGTGTGACTTCAGTCAAGTCCCTTGGCCCCTCTGTGACTCAGTTTCCCCATCTGTCGAATGGGGATAATAGTAGTGCCCTACTCACAGGGTAATACAGTAAAGATTGTGAGGGCTCAGATACTATGGTGAGGGGGGCATATTAGTGCCTTTGGTAGTCAGACACAGCACCTAGCACAATGCGACTGTATTGGAGGCGTCTCAGTACTACTGTAATACAAAGCAACAGAGGGTCCTGTGGCACCTTTAAGACTAACAGAACTATTGGAGCATAAGCTTTCGTGGGTAAGAACCTCACTTCTTCAGATGCAAGAGTCAGGTTGTGCTCTTGCATCTGAAGAAGTGAGGTTCTTACCCACGAAAGCTTATGCTCCCAATAGTTCTGTTAGTCTTAAAGGTGCCACGGGACCCTCTGTTGCTTTTTACAGATTCAGACTAACATGGCTACCCCTCTGATACTGTAATACAAGTAATATAAGCTCCTCCTGAATCCAATGGTGACACGTTGTAAAGGTTACAGGTGCATTCCTGTGTGCCATTGATGGGAAACCTTTATTGGTCCTACCAACAACCATCACAGCCCTTCTGCTGGTCTTAGAGTTAGAGGGGTCTGAGATTGGGGCAGAGTGCAGGAGGTGTGCTCTGTAGTCCGTCCTCTGGCCCCAGAGAAACTAAATGCTGCCTACGCCTCTGATTCCGCTTGGACTTGATGATAGTGTCCGGGACATTCGCCCTCCCCCTTTGTGTGTGTTACCATGGCACTTCCATTCTCCTTAATGTGATTGGAATGCTTAATCTGCGAACCCCCAGCTGTGGCTGTGTGGCCAGCTGGCCATGCGCCCTGGCAGGGCGAACTCATTCAGACCCTGACCTCCTTGTGTTTGTACAGCACCTAGCGCAGCAGGGCTCCAATCTTGGTTGGCAGCCCCTATGTGCTACCATAACACATGTAATAAACAAGTCAGGTTGTGCTTGCTACCCAGTAGCAATGGAAAGGCCCAGGTGAGAATACCAGTCTGCCATGTCGCTGCCAGGGCAATCCATACTGGGATCCTCCCAGGCTTCCACCAGCCCCCTTCCACCTGTTAACCCAGTCTGCTCCCCTCGCAGTAGCCAATCAGATTACACTGCTGACACCCCATTATCGCCGAGTTGCAAAGTGGGTTCCTGTGGCTTTTGCATCCCCTGGAGAATCCGCCCTTGAGCATCTCCTGCCCACCCTGTAACTGCTGCTGCACTCGGTGGGCTGGGCTGCTTGCACGTACTGTGGAGTCCTATCAGGATAATCATGCCAAATTCCAGCACTGCCTGCGTGTTGGAACAATGGTGTGCCGTCCACCCAAGCGCTTTGGGATGCAGCCTGTGGTGGGATCGTTGGAACTAAACTGAGCACAGCCCTAGTAAGTCATAGTGGGGAGAATGATCAAGGTTCTCCCATCTAATGCAGGAGCCGTGCACAACGGAAAGAGTTTATGGCAGGGCGTATTTTGGGCCCCTTTGTGGGGGTGGTGACAGAAGCAGAGCCTCGTGATTTGACGCAGTTCTTCTAACCCCAAGCCTCAGACCCCAACCTCTAGATTTACCGGCTAACTCCCTGCCGTTAGCTCCAGATATGTAAATACATGCTGGCCCCCAGAGACTGTCTCCAACTAGCCAGGCCCTGCAGAAAGCGTAAACGGGAGTTTCACTTCCTCAGCCATTCTTGCAAAATGAATGTTTTCAGACTCCTGAGCTGTGAGCTGGAGCAAGGCCTGAACCGGGGCAGTCTCTGACCCTCTGCACTTACAGGGCGCTTTGCGATGCCCCGTTCGTTCTAGCGTGCCAGTGGCAGGGCACGGTGCATGGAACTAGGAGGATCCTGCCAGACACCGCTGCTCTTCCTGTTTCTCTGGCTCGGGCTGAGCTCAGGTGGATTCCAAGCAGGCGGGAGACTGACAGAGCAAACACACAGGCTGCAGTCAGACCTGTACCCCCTTCAGGGTGGGTATCTCCTGGAAGCCTTCTGCAGCTTCGGCCTTCTCGTCAGGGGACTCTTTGCTGTACTGTCGGATCCCAGATGGTGCAGCACAGCCCCCTGCTCTGCCATCCTCTCCTTCGCTCTTGGAAGCATGGTAGATGGGGGGCAGCTGTACAGCTCCTGGAGGACAGACGGGGAAACTGCTGCAAAGCTGCAGAGGGGTCCAGGTCATGAGCTCATCAAGAGAAGTGCCCATGGAATTCCCTTCTCCAGTGGTGCTAGACCAGGGTGAATTTCACAACCCAGGCCAGGAGAATGGCTGTGACTTTGAGCTCCCTGTCCAGTCTGGAAGCCTGATGGCTTTCTTTATTTAGGGAACTGAAATATGTTTGCAGCTGAGCATGCTCTAGAACAGTGGTTCTCAACCTTTCCAGACTACTGTAGCCCTGAAGCCCAAGCCCAGGGCTAAAGCATGTGACTTAGCTTCGCGAGGCCCCGCGTGGTGTGGGGCCCGAACAATTGCCCTGCATGCCATCCCCTAATGCCAGCCCTGCATTTGCCACCCCCCTAAACCCATCCTATGACCCCCCCAGGTTGAGAAACGCTGATCTAGATGAGTTGAGTCCCCCCCCAGAAGACCTCTGCCTACCCCCAGAGATACGCGTGCCCCTGGGGAAGAAGCACTGCTCTAGAATTCTTATTAACTCATTGATTTTTGGGCCTGGGGGACGGCTCTAATGATTTTCAGATGATTTCTAACCTCAGCACATTTGTTTGTTTTCGTTTTTATCACTTGGTGAAGCCGCCAAGTATCTAACTCAGGAATCTCCTTCCCCTACCAGGGAGTAGCCCGGAGCCAGGGTGTATCAGTATGGAGGGGCAGCCAGTCCAGCCAGCGCCCGAGGAGACGCCCCGCAACACTAACCCAGCCAACGTGGGGCTGGAGCTCTTTGGCTACGTGGGCATCGAGGCGGTGCTGGATCAGATGAGGATCAAGACCATGAAAACAGGCTTTGAATTCAACCTCATGGTTGTAGGTGAGCTCTGGGTTTAACTGCCCTGGCGGACTGCTCCCCCTCTCCCTGGGCTTTGCAGAGGGATGCTGATGGGGGGGGCTGTGGTGGGAAAACCTGCACTGCTTGAGTTCCAGCTGGTGCTGTCACCTGGTGCCCAGCCAGGATCTAACACCATTGCTGTGCTCTGCGAACATGAACCATGGCTCTGTTCTCACTTTGGTCACATTAATCCCTGCTGCCAGGGGCCTGCGGTGGGAGGGAAGCACAGGCAGTTCACAGGTATTCCTGGCCTGTGTCACGTGGTGCCACGCAGCCCCCAGCTTACAGCAGCAGTTCTGATGATCCTGCGAAGCTGGCCAAGGGCAGAGAGGATGCCTGGGATGTGGTGTTAACACCTTCGCGGTAAATAAAGGGCCCTGGCCCAGCTCAGGTGCTTCCTCCTGGACTGAAGACTGCAGCTTTGCATGTAGCGGGGCGCTCATTCTTCTCTCTCTGCTGGGAGATGTGTACGTCCCTCGCGCCCGCCATCTGTGGGGGTCATTCTCTCGAGGGTCTCCTCTCTGCTGTCTCCCTCTTTCAACTGCTGGGATGTCGGGTGCTAGTTACCCTCTCCCTCTGCATCCATCACAGCATGACATTTTCTGTCCCTTTCCACTGAGCAGGGACACTTCCTACTAGTTCCTACCCCAGTCCAGGACTTCAGGGTTCCCAGACAGTAGCATAGCTAGTGGGGTGCAGGGGAAGCAGCCGCTTCCCCCGCCTTTCCAAAAGCGGCTGGAGGAGCAAGGTGGGGCGCAGGCTGGCAGCCCGCAGCGCGGCCGGCCGCCAGGGGGAGGCGGCGGGCGCAGCCAGAGGAGCGGGGGGACGCGGCATGTGGCCCGCAGTGCTGCCGACAGCCGCGGCCGGAGGAGCGAGGTGGGGCGCAGGCTGGCAGCCCGCAGTGTGGCCGGCAGCCATGGGGGGTGGCAGGCGCAGCCAGAGGAGCAAAGGGGGCCACAGGGGTGGCACAGCAGGGCCAGAGGAGCCATGGGGTGGGAGGGGTGGTGCGGCCAGAGGAGGAGCCAAGGGGCATGGCTGGAGGACCCAAGGGGGGGGGACGCCTTTTTTATGTTTGCTCCCCCTCCTCTTAGAAGTTGGCTACGCCACTGTTCCCAGAGCCTTTTCTGGACTCACTAGGCTGATAAAAACACCCAGCACTGTGCCAGGCCCTGCTCAGCTGTTGTCTCATTGTCAGCTGAGCCATGTTCATGTGGTTTTATTTCAGCTTGCATCGAAATTGGAAGGGGAGCAAAGACGTAGGAGAGGAATGATCAATTTTTTCAGAGACGCAGAGAAATTGGAGCTCAGAGGGCCGGGAGGGGAGAGGAACCTAGACACGGTGGCGGGGTGGTAGTAACCAGGTCGCAGCAGCCTTCCCAGGATAGCAAGTTATATTTGCATCTTGTTTCCTTAATACTGAGGTGGGGTTGGGGGGCAGGGCAGGAGTGGGGGAGAGCCGAGGGGGTGGGCTTGGGTAAAGTGCCCATGGGAAGGTGTCTATCTGGAGAGGAAAACCACGATGTGAAATGCTCGCTTTCACTCAGCCTGCCCCCCGCTTCCTTAAAGTGCGGCTCGCAGACAGAGAACCGAGAGGAAGCAAGCTGGGATTACTGAGTTACTATCTCAGCTCGGATTGTAACGAATGTGCACGTTGTGCTATGAACTGAATGCCCAGCTAGTGAGCTCCAGGGATACTGGCCCTTGTGCATGCACAGCGAGTCCTGTTCAGGCTGACACGGGGAGTTGCCCTGCCCGCTGGCGGTGCACAGTGTGGGGGGAGGCCAGTGAACTTGGGGACAGTAATGTGGTGGTGTCAGAATGAAAGAAGTCCCTGAAATCCTGCTGCCTAACTGCAAACCCAACGCGAGCACTGATGGCTTGGCCTGGTTGGCTCTGGTATCTCAAGGTTTGCTCTCTGCCTATGATAAGCCATGAAAAAGGGCAGCGAGAGTGGGCAGAGTGAAAGCAAATACCTAGCATGGGAAAGATGGCAGAGGGGTGGTCTGATCGGCTCTCTCCCATTTCCTGGATTATGAACTCTGCAGGGTGCAGGCTGTGCGGTTGTGTAGCACCTAGCCCAGAAGGCCTTTGGGTTCTTGTGCAATACAAATTAATAGCTTTGGGGAGCTTCTGGCCCAGCACCTGGCACTCCACTGATTTCAGCCTAGCTTTGACTTGACTTGCTGTAGCTCCATTGATTTCAGTGAGTCACTGTCACTTTACCCCGGCTGAGGATCTTGCCCTCTGTGAAGAGAACCCTGGGTGTGCTCCGCAGCTGGAAAAAACATGTCAAGAAAGAATCAGCCGGGGGAAGGGCTGGGATTGGTTAGATAACAGAAGTGTGTGCACGCAGCGGGAAGGGGAAGAAGGGCTGGGAACCTGAGCTACCGCTGGGAACCCGAAAACCAGTTCAAAGCGTTCTCAAAGCTACGAAATTCCATGCGGATTTCTTCTCCGGGAGAGAAGGGCACTTGTATGGAATTCCTGTGGTGCCTGCCTACTCGGAGAGAGACTGCCAGGGGCCAGAGGGGAAGCCAGAAGCATTCACATATCATGGGCTTAAACCAGGTCAGCGGGCTGCACTTTCCAAGGAGGCGTCTGGATGAAATGGAGCTGGGGATGAGCAGGCTGGGAGCCAGAACAGCTCTCTCTGGGCGGGGCGGAGGGAGCGTTACAGCTCGGAATGGATCCTAATAGCTGGGGGAGTGTGACCATCTGGTTAGAGAGATAGTGAGGCTGGAAATGAGAAGGAAGGGCCATGAATAGAGCAAGCAATGGGAGAGTCAGATCCCAGGATGGGCCCTGGGACACTGCATCAAGGATGGCTGTAGAAAGTCCAGCTGCGGGCTAACTGCAGCCTACACTGCTTGTCTTTAATCCAGAGCTGAGGTCTATAGAGAGTACTGGTCTGAGCGGGCATTGCTTCCTCAACCCACCTGGCTGTGCTGTATGCTAATTGGGAGTCTGGGCAGGCCACGCCTCTGGAGTAAACAGGGGTGGCTCTATGTTTTTTGCCGCCCCAAGCACGGCAGTCAGGCGGCCATCGGCGGCATGCCTGTGGGCAGTCCACGGTCACGTGGTGGGCAGTCCACGGTCACATACCCACCGCCAAATTGCCGCCAGAACCGCAGGACCGGCAGACCTCCTGCAGGCATGCTGCCGAAGGCCGCCTGACTGCCGCCCTCACAGCAACTGGCAGGCCACCCCCCGTGGCTTGCCGCCCCAGGCACGCACTTGCTACACTGGTGCCTGGAGCCACCCCTGGGAGTAAAGATGAGGCGCCTGCAACATGCTGTCATGGGAATGAGGTGCAGCCCTCACGCTCCCCGCAAGGTATCAGTTTGCCCCTCAGCTGGCCGAAGGTTGACTCTGACTTTAGGTGGGAGGACTAAAAGACTTCCCCGGCCAGGCGCTGAGCGTGCTTCCTCCCCTTCCCATCAGCGAGAGCATGTGGCACATGGCTGTGGTAATGTCGGGCCCAGACGATAGACTATTAATACTTAATATCTGTATTGTGCTAGCACTCTGAGGGCCTAGATTGGCCCTGTTGTGCTTGGCGCTAGATTTGAAGACCTGTGACAGGGAGAGGCGGAGTAGAAACAGGTCAGCCCCACATGCCAAAATCACGAGTCAGGCCTCGAAAATCATGAGATTTCAAAATAATACATTTAGGGAGGGTATTTGCCATCTGGCTTTTGAGCCTTTAGGGGTCACTTTTTCAAGCTTTTCTCTGCCGCCATGAGGTCTAGGAACTTAGTTTTTAATGACAGTTGGGATTCCCATATGATCACATGGCTCCAGGAGCTGGAGCTTTAAGAAAAATGAGACGTGATAAAATCATGTGTGTTGGCAACACAGGGCCATGGCTGTTGATTTTTGAGACCTGGGAGGAGGCAGAGGCAGTGACCGTAATCCACAGATGTGTGTACTCAGCACCCAAGTGAGACCAGTCGAGGGCCTGATAATTAGGATTCAGCAGAGCTAGTTTTGGACGAATGTGGGGAAATGCAGGGTGAAATCCAACTGGATAAAGCAACAGAATGGGGAGGACGTAGGGGAGATGAGGCCAGAGAATTGTGTTCAGATACAGTCTGTCAGTCCGTGGTATGGAAATGCTTTAAGATTCTAGAGTTTGGCACATGGAACAGTTGTTTGACAGCTTGTGACATCTGTATTTAAAGGGGAAAGAACATTAAAATGACCATACTTTAAAAAGTAAACCTCTTCACTTTGTTACTATTAACACCTTAAGATGATTCTAAGGGCAGCAATTGACATTGGTGAGCTCTCATCTGGAGTACTGTGTCCAGTTTTGGGCCCCACACTACAAGAAAGATGTGGAAAAATTGGAAAGAGTCCAGCGGAGGGCAACAAAATTGATTAGGGGGGTGGAGCACATGATTTATGAGGAGAGGCTGAGGGAACTGGGATTGTTTAGTCTGCAGAAGAGAAGAACGAGGAGGGATTTGATAGCTGCTTTCAACTACCTGAAAGGGGGTTCCAAAGAGGATGGATCTAGACTGTTCTCAGTGGTACCTGATGATAGAACAAGGAGTGACTGTCTCAAGTTGCAGTTGGGGAGGTTTAGGTTGGATATTAGGAAAAACTTTTTCACTAGGAGGGTGGTGAAGCACTGGAATGGGTTACCTAGGGAGGCGGTGGAATCTCCATCCTTAGAGGTTTTTAAGGTCAGGCTTGACAAAGCCCTGGCTGGGATGATTTAGTTGAGAATTGGTCCTGCTTTGAGCAGTGGGTTGGACTAGATGACCTCCTGAGGTCCCTTCCAACCCTGAGATTCTATGATTCTATGACAAACCGCTATATATTCTTCATATAGTTTCCTTCTTGCATTCTACTCACCTCTGACAATTGAACTAATCCATTTCACTCTCAGGCAGTGGGGAATGCAACGGGATGCTGCAGTATCTCTATAGGGCATGTTTAAATCCACCCCTAGCGTTTAATGAAAATATAACAACCACGGCGCAATTAGGTTTTATATCACCTTGTTTTTACAAAACCTAAACGTTGACCTGAGTGTCCCTTAAATTAACAGGGCCAGCTCCCCGGCTGGTGTAAATCAGCAGAGCTCCGTTGACTTTAGTGAAGCCACGTTAGCTTAACTCATCTGCTAAGCTGGCCCGAAATATCTGTTTTCATTGGAGTCTGAGTTTTGAAAATTTGTTCACACTAGGCCGGCCTTTTAATTTAAAACAACCTCTAGTGGGGGGCTACAATTAGTCAAATTCATCTAACTTTAAACTTACCATCAGCCCTCTTGGCTCTTTCATCTTGGCCTCATATTTCACTGATTGTTTTTCTCCAATGGCAGTTCTGGACTGCCTCCAGATCCAAACTTCCCCAAAGCTCTGAGGCATTTGGATCTAGAGTCTTGCTTTGCCCACAGTGCTGCCAACCTCTTGCAGTGCTTCGTTTCCATTCCCACCCCCAACATACCTAGAATCTTTTCTCTTGGCCCCGGCTTGGCACTGTACCTGGCCAAATCTTTATGGAGCTTTTTCTAAAGCCTTGGGTATGTGCTCTGTCCAGCAATAAATACTCCCAGATCAAGAGAAACAAGCCAACATGGAGATGTCAGAAAGTAATCCAGGGGAAGAATGATGGTTCTGTGGATCATAAACTATCAGCTAGAGTGGAGGATGGGGAAGATTACGGGATAATGGTTTTAAGAGAGCTAAGCAATGATAAGAAAAGCAGAGAGAGCCAAGCCCAAGGGAGTCAGATAAATCACTAAGGATTCCTCCAAGCACTGGAGGAGCTGAGGGGCAGGTGAAGGAGACAGTGATAACTTCAGGAGAATTTAACAGAATTTACTTTTTAGCAAAAAAGCTGGGCCCTACGCGGTGACCTCTGGGCCAGGCAGCGGAGAGCCTGCCGGGCAGGAAGAGTGAGAGAGAGACATGCTGCCTTAGGATCTCTGCATCCTAGTCACTGGAGGGGATAATATTGCTGGGCTTCATCTGATACTCTGGAGGGGGAGGGAAAGGGGGCCCACCGAGCCCACCTCCGCATTGAATCCCATGCATCTCAGAGACCCCCCCTCTGCAGGCCCAGGCCATGTTCCCTGCAGCGGGGAGGGGAGGGCGGAAGCAGATGCAGAGGACAGATCCCAAAGGAGCTGGAGAGTGAAATCGGAGCACTGAATGGAAAGGGGGTGGGGCACCCCGCCAGAGGAGAGGCAGGTTTGCACTCTCCTACACATCAAACAGCCCCTGCTCTTAGCCCCACCCCCACCCCCGGTCTGAGGGGCCCCAGGGCTATTGGAGGTGCCAGAAGAGGGAGAAATCTGCCCTCTCTCCCAGCGAGAGAGCACCCCCAGCTTCTAACCACGAGGGCTCTGTGGCCCGCAGCTGAATGGCGAGCCAGTGTGCATCTGCTAGCATGCCCTGGCTTGCCCAGGAGGGCAGCAGCATCAGGGCCCAGCAGGGTGTGTAGAGGGACCCAGGAGGCCAGGCCAGGCCAAGCCAGCCAATTGCAAATGGGAACATACAAGCTAAGGGCTTCCAGCTGTGTGCCGGGGCTCTGCACATCTGCTTCTCATCAGCCCGGGGAATTTTTCATATGGACAAATTTGACATTTTGATTTAAAAGGGAGAGGGAGGGAGATTGGAGTTGCCTGGGACAGGGAGAGGAAACCCCCTCCAGCCAGATAAACCCTTCCGCGGGAGAGCATAGCAGGCGGCAGAGCTCTCTCACCAGGCCCCATGGCTGTCCCATGACCACAGAGCTACTGCATAGCAAGGGTGGCTCCATGTCTGCTTCTCCTGGCCCAGTTGCCTGTGGCTGCTGCCTCCCCCTGGCAAAGGAAGGGGCATTTTCAAGTGAACTGCAGCTGGCCAGCTTCCAGCCCTGAGTATCTGCAGCCCCTCCCTCCCCCTCCACCCCCCCGAACCTCCTCTAATAAAACAAGCACCTCCAAGTTCCTGGGCACTGCGGAGTGCAGGACTCTTTAATTAAAGTGCTTTTGATGATGCCCAGAGCTGGAGAGCATGGCTGGGTTTCCTCTCTGCCTCTTTGCATCTTGCTGGGGGCCTCCTGTCAGCCCCAGACTTTCTGTGATGCTCCCAAAGGGCTGTTCCACTCTTTCTGCTGTGGTCAAACCCTTCACGGCTCACGCCCACACAGTGACGC
Source organism: Trachemys scripta elegans (assembly GCF_013100865.1). NCBI lineage: Eukaryota > Metazoa > Chordata > Testudines > Emydidae > Trachemys > Trachemys scripta. The sequence goes on from NC_048307.1 coordinate 30,374,715, forward strand.
TGGCCACACACAACAGTGGTGCCACTGAAACTGTTTTTCTGGTCCAGTCTCCCATGGGGAGTTGTGGGGGCAAACCACTTACTTAGTGTGGAGACAGCTGGACAAAGTGACAAGCAGAATTGCATGGCGGGGTTACTTGTGGTGGTGAGGGGATCGCTTGGCAGCCCAGAGGGTCCCTTCTGCTTCATGTCTTATGTTCCTAAGGTCGCATGCTTCAGGGTTGCAGCTGGCCACCTACCGGGGTCAGGAAGGGATCTTCCCCCTCATTGTATCTGTTTTTTGTTGGTTGTTTCTAACTCCTTCTTCTGAAACATCAGAGATGGCCACAGGTGGTGTGGTGAGCTTGGCAGTGACCTTGGGGGATTTCTGCCTTCCCCTGCAGTGTGGGGACAGGTTACTTGCCAGGAGTATCTGGGTCTAGCTCACTCCATCAATTCCCTGCCATTGCCCCAGGGGCCTCAGGCACTGCACCTCAGTCCCTCCTGTTCTCTGCCTGTGAGACACCATTGTTGAGCCTCCCAAGGGTCAGAGTGCCTTGGCCTCATTCCAGTTGTTGGGTTTTGCAGGCAGGTGCTGGGGGTTGGGGGTGGCCTATGGTAGCCAGGAGGTCAAACGAGGTGATCTGGTGGCCCCTTCTGGCCTTGGACTCTGTGGCTACGCTGGTCTCGTTAAAGTGGTGTCACCTGCCCGTGTGGGTGCAGTGATTGGATAAAGGTGCTGCCACCGGTGTGGCTGTTCCCCACCAGGAAGGGGAATAAGCTCTACAGGTGTAAGGCTCCTCTGATACGCACTAGTGGCTGTTCCGGCATAAAATCAACAGCTGTGTGGGGAGCAGGCTCCAGGCCCTGCCCCGCTCAGTGGCTTGCCTCTCCACCTCTCTCCCGTCCCTGGCTCCCTCTCTCCACAGAAGCCAGTCGAGAGCCATATATCGCAGCTGCCCCTCCTGCCTGCCAATCCGCCTCCCCGTGTCAGACCCACGCTAGCCTTCTCCCTGCCCAGCTCTGCTGCTGCTGCCCTTTCATTGCTGGGAAGCTGAGCCCCCTGTGCTCTGGTGCTGCCAGCGCGCACTGAAGCCTGCGTGTTTCGCCGCAGGCCCTGCCCCAGCAGCAGGGCGACCGGTGCCGCTGCTTGTCTGCCACGCTGCTGGGAGGGGCCCGGGCACAGTCAGACTGCTGGGGAATAACTCCCATTGACTGGAGATGCCACCTGCCCGTCTCCGGTGCTTGCTGCAGAGCTGTAATGCCTCTGAGGCTGGATTTAGGCTGAGTTATTCCTCTTGCCCCTCCCTCATTCACTTTCTCCCAGAGCCAGGCTTAGCGTGGCACCTCGGCCCGTGCCCGGCTAGCTCAGGAAGGGAGCTGAGGAGCCTTGCCAGATGAGCACGTGCCTTTCAGCCGTGGGGTAGGGATTAGTGAGTCGGGTGCCAGTGATATAGGCACATTGCTAGCGGGGCCCTTGGCAGGCAGGCACTGCCTTTGCCAGTGGTGTTGCACCCAGGCGCGGTATGGCCATAGGCTTCAGGCTTCGGTGCCGCTGCCTGCTGCCGGGAGCGAGCGAAGAGGCCAGCTCCCCCCCGAGAGGAAGCCAGGGGTGGGAGAAGAAGGGCAGCTTTGTTCTGGATCTGGGAATCCTGCGTCGGGCTGACCAGCGCGCTGCCTCCTGCAGAGGGAAGGGGACGTCCATCTCGCTCTCAGAGCCGGAGGCTGAATTTCCCCGTGGTTCGTGGTGATGTAAAACTGCCCCCCTCCCCCAGCTTTGTAAGCTTTGATCCCAACCCTTGAGTGGCACCCCCCTCTTCCCCAGTGGTGCTGCTGCGACCTCACCGAGGGCAGAGGTCAAGAGGCGACCTGCCCGGAGGAAGGTGATCTCCTCCTAGCACAGATCTGGGGCTGCGAAGTGGAGCTCAAAGCATTCTCAAGCCAGAAGTGCCTCAGGATACCAGTTTGGAGACAGGGGTTTCATTGCAAACTTGCCCTGTTTGCACTCGGCGGTGGAGCCGCTTTAGTGCTGAGAGACCTCGGATCACTGTTGAACCCAGCCACGTCGCACCTTACAAAATGGGATGACGATCTCACCCTCCCCCAAAACTGCCCCACTTTTGCGGAGGGGGGGTAGGAAGTTCAGTGTCCTCACAGGGTCTGACTTCCTTGCCTAGGTAGATAACCCAGCACTGTACATCCATCTTCAAGATCTCGCCATTTCCCTGCTGGCTTTGAGTTATTCACACAGAAATGAAGTGTTCCCCCAGGCCCCAATCTGAACTGGTGCTGTGAGTGCCACAGACCAGGCACAGCCAGTTCAGGGGACTGGCCAGCTGCATGGCCAGAGGTGGTGTCTTTGCAAAAAAAGCCTCCATGTCAGTGCAACCCAGGACCCTCAAATCTCAAGAACTGCCCTGCGTTAATGTAGGGTTACCATACGTCCTCTTTTTCCCGGACATGTCCAGCTTTTCGGCACTCAACCCCCCGTCCGGGGGGAATTGCCAAAAAGCCAAACATGTCCGGGAAAATGCCGGCCAGGCACTTCCCCTCCCGCGGCGGCTCTGCTCCTCCCCTGACTCTTCGGCTCTGTTTAAGAACCGAGCTGCCCGAGTGCTATGGGCTTCAGGCAGCCCCCTTGCCTCTGGACCCCAGCTGCCGGCCGGGCACTTCCCCTCCCACGGCGGCTCTGCTCCTCCCCTGACTCTTCGGCTCTGTTTAAGAGCCGAGCTACCCCAGCGCTACCGGCTTTGGGCAGCCCCCA
>NC_048307.1:30377661-30415889 GCF_013100865.1 Trachemys scripta elegans
GGTTTGCCGGGCAGCCTCCAGACCCTGCGCCCCCGGCTAGGCGCTTCCCCTCCCGGGCTCCAGCTGCGCTGGGGAAGCGCCGGCCGGGAGTGGGAGAAAGGAGGGGGCGGAGTTAGGGCGGGGAAGGGGCGGAGTCGGGCGGGGGTGGGGAAATGGGCGGGGCCAGGGCCCATGGAGGGTCCTCTTTTTTTATTTGTTAGATATGGTAACCCTAGTTAAGGCTGCTCCTGCAATGTTAGCCAAGCTGTGTTGTGCATCCCATGTGTTTTACTCCCTGATGGCCCATAGGGGGTACGATGTGGCAGATAGGAGCAAACCGAACCTGTGGACCTTTCCCTTTACATTGTGCGGCGGTAGCTTTATCCTAGTGGAGTGTGGCATGCCTAGGGTCCAGCCCAGCCCCCATCAAGAGTGTTCATACTGCCTTCCCCTCTAGATCCTCTCGGGGAGAGTGTTTCCTTCGCCCATCAGAAGCAGGGCTTGCTGGCAGGAGACTCACAAGTCCACGTAATGGTGGCTTGAGCCTGCTTGGGATGGAAGCAGGCTAATGCAATAGCTTGGGCAGGAGAGGGGAGGCCTGAGCCTCAGGGTGAAATAGCTAAACTCCCTGCAGGCCTGAGTTAGGTTGCAGCAGAGGGACCAGAGTGTATCTGCATTAGCGACAGAAGCTGCTGCCAACTGAATGGTGTCTGGCCCTGGCGTAAGTGTCCCCAGGGCTGCCCGAGCTGCATTTGTGCTGCACTGCTCCGTTGCAGTTGCCCTCTCTCTTGGTAACTGTCCCGTGGCTCCCAGCCCAGCCCCCCGAATGGTGGCTTGAAGGCAATTGGGTAAAGCTTCGGGAGGAGCCTGGGGAGAAGAGGCCAAGTTCCTTAGAACACACTTTGGTGAAACAGCCCCCACCCGGGTTCCCTGGGCTCCATAGAACAGTCAGTGGCAACTGCCAACCTTGCTCCTGTGCAGTACAATAGGCGACTAAGCTGGCCCCATCTGCAGTGAGCTGAGGAGTATTTGCACCACGGGGACTATTGCACCAGTGCTTCCTGCCCACACTCCAGGAGTCCTCGCCACTGCAGAGGGCCTGGGAGTTAGCCTGGTTTGCAGCACGTCTAACCCCGCCCCTGCTGTGCCTGACTAGCACCTTGGGAGAGCACGTGTGTGCGGACACTAGGTGTGTTACTGGCACCGGGAGGCACGGTTACCACTTCAGCTATCTGTAGCCCACTGTCAGCACAGCGCAGAATGGGATGGGTGTGCTTTGGGCAGAGGGGAGGGTGTCACTGTTTCATCCTGGCTACTAGGCTTTGTCTTTTGGCTACTAGCTGTCAGTTAATCGAGTCAAGCCCTGGTCAACTTCATACGGTACCAGCCTGACCCTGGCTTGGCGACCGATCAGCAGTGCACTCTGTACAGGACAGAGCGACTCAAGATTGGACTAGTGGTGGGAGTTGCAGGTCTCTGTTCCTTGGCCGAGCTGGGGGAGTTGCAGGGCTGGGATGGCAGGGGACTTGCCGGACAAGGTGGAGGTGCATTGGCCGAGCTGGGGGAGTCGCAGGGCTGGGCTAGTGGGTGGGGCAGCAGATCAGGCTTGAGGGGCTTTGGCAGAGGCATGTGGAGGAAGCTTGCTCACTCCCTGCAGAGCCCTAGTCTCAGACACCACCATCCGGATCCATTAGCAGCTTGCTTGCCTGCAGGGCTGTCTCAGCTGGAGCCAGTGTGTCTTGACAAGGGAAGGTAAATCATGCTGAGGAACTTCTGCGCTCCCCAGCTCCGTGCAGCAGGCTGGGGGTTGCGTTCAGCGGGTGTGAGGCTGTTTTCCTTCTTCAGCCGGGCTGGGGTGAAGGGAGCTGTGCAGGGCAAAACTGCCTCATGCCTGGAAGTTCTAGAAAGGCAGGAAAGTCCCCAGCGTTCCTGCTGCTCTTGGCCTGGCAGGGCCTGCAGTGTCAGGGAGCCAGGGGCTTGGCCTAGGCCATCATGGTGTCTGGCCTGGGAGTCTGCGACCTCATCCCCAGCAGCCCCGGCAGGGGTGGAAGTGACCCTGGTCAGTCGTGCTGTGTCGAGTCCTGGGCCAGCGCTGCAATAGCCCTGCCGGGGCTGGCGTCCCGCACCCCTCCAGAGCTCCGAAAGGAGACTAGACGCAGTCAGAGAGGTGGGTGCTCTAGTTAGCCAGCACTGTGTAGCCTGCATGTGTGGCCTGGGGGGCCTTCACATCACAGCCCTCTGAGGGCCATTCAGCCTCCCACCCACATGGTGCTACCTGGAGCAAGAACAAATGCTCTGCCCTGTCTGAGAGCAACTTTAAATCCGCCCGACCCCCTGAGTGCAAACACCTGCCCTGCTGCACATCCACCCCTCCTCCATCTGCAAACCCCACCCTGTACACCCCCCACCCCTTCCTCCCGTGTGCACACCCAGCCTCCCTCCATCTGCAAACCTGTACACACCCCTGCCCCTTCCTCCCTGTGCACACCCACCCCTCCTCCATCTGCCATCCTGTACACACCCCTGCCCCTTCTTCCATGTGCACACGCCTGCCCTCTGTGCACACCCATCCCCTCCTACATCTGCAAACTCCACTCTGTACACACCTCTGTCCCTTCCTCCGTGTGCAAATGCCCGCCCTGTGTGCACACCCACCCCGCCTCCATCTGCAGACCCAACCCTGTACACACCCCCACTCCTTCCTCCCTGTGCAAACGCCTGCCCTGTGTGCACATCCACCCCGCCTCCATCTGCAGACCCCACCCTGTACACATCCCCACCCCTTCCTCCCTGTTCAAACCCCACCATGGGCGCACGCCATCTGCTGTCCCATGCGTGCAAACCCTATCCTATGCAAATCCCGCCCTGTATGTGCACACATGCCCCATGCATACAGATCCCACCCTGCGTGCATGCCTGTCCCCTCTGTATACAAACCCCACCTGTGTGCAGGCTCATCCCTGCTCTCCTCACACACACCCCATGTGTGTCAAGTGCCCCTAGCAAAGCACATCAGTGATGGAATCCCCCTCCCATCTGCGCACAGCTAGTGGGGGAAGCGATCCTGCCAGGAGGCACTGCCCGCAGTTGTGTCTTGGGGGTGAGCCGTGATCGCAGCGCATGGTTCCCCAACCCCTGCGTAAGGGCTAAGCCAGCTGGGACAGGGACCCGGCTATTGCTGGGGAAAGCCGGGTTGGCCTGCAGGTTCAGGTGGTGCTGGGGGCTCAGTGAGCACTAGTGCTGGCCCGCTGATCACCTGTGCCGGTAGTGTTTGTTAATGGTGAACGACCAGCCCTGGAAGAAGCAGCCCCACCGCTCGTGTGGGCTTCAGTCTAATTCCCCCTGCAGCTGCAATCCAACAGCTGCCCCAGCACTGGAGCGCCCGCCTCCCTCCCTGGACACGTGACTGACTCCAGCCCGCTCCTGGGCCCCCACTCTGGAAGGGTCACAAAGACGAGACCTGGAGCCTCGCGGGAAAGCTGTAGCCAGGGAAAGAGGGGGGCACAGGGCTGCTTGAAAGGTCCTGCACAGGGAGGCAATGGTGGGGTGTAGGATGGGGACTGGACACCTGCTGGGCTGTCCTAAGCCCTGGGAGGAACATACAGTGGGCCCAAAAGTCAAGCGGGCAGGTGGGTGGGTGGCCAGCCGGGGCACTGGGAACACCAGCTCCTGCTGTTCTCAGGACCCCAACCACAGAAGCAGAAGAGTGAGAGGTGTATACCGTGTTCGGGGCTAGACGGACTCTTGCAATGACTCCCCTTCTGTATGCTGGTCACTTTCACTTCTCCTTCCCAGGGGTCCGGCTGCCAGCCCCTCCCTCCAGCGCAGAATCCCCCAGCCTGCTCCCTCCTGCTCTGTGTTACTGACGCTCCGGGGAAGAATGTTCTTTAAGCCACCCGTGACCCCGAGAGCGGCAGGATCTGGGCACTGGGGCTGCGCCAGCCTAGCCTCCCAGTGCAGCAGGGACTGTCTGCTAGCCACCTCCCTGGGTTAGATTTCCCGCCTGCGGTGACATACGGGGCCAGCTGGGGTCGCTGGTCGCCCCATGAGGGTCTCCAGCAGGGAAGAGATCCTAGACCGCAGTGATGGTGGAAGTGGCGTGGGGGGCACTTGCCATCTGCATTTGCTAACACATGGGGAGTCTAAGAAGACAGCAATAAAACCCCCCAGGTGGGAGTGCTGGGACATGTGGGGTCTCCGGATTTTTGGATGCCTGGGGGCATGTGGGGCTGTCGACGGAGGTGGGGGCTAGGCTAGCTTAGACACAAGGACATCTTGGGTGCATGGGGTGCTGCTGAGCTAATTGCTGAAGGGCTGCAGCAGAAAGCCAAGCCAGGGGAAGAGAGAAGGGGAAGCGAGCAGTGGCTGGTGCTTTCCAAACCGGGACCTGGGGAGGGGATGGGGCAGGCTGGTTGTGGCGTCCCCCCATTAGTGAGTGAACCAAGCTTGTGCCCTGCAGCCCCATGTCTGGGGACGAGAGGCCCCTCCATCTCCTCCTGCCAGCTGTCCGTTGCCTCCTCTGCCACTCAGCAATGCTCCAGGAGCTCAGCGGAGAGATGGGATGGGGGAGACGGAGTGGCCAGTTTGGCGAGCCAGGGGAGTGTGTCCTGGATCCCATGTGCCCATCCTCTGGCCTCTGGGCGCGGTGGGAGCGCAGCTCACACACCCTCTCTCTCTATCCCCGTGCAGGGCAGAGTGGCCTGGGAAAGTCGACAATGGTGAACACTCTCTTCAAGTCGAAGGTGAGCCGGAAACCCACAGGCCCCGGCTACGAGGAGCACATCCCAAAGACGGTGCAGCTGCAGTCCGTCACCCACGGTAAGGTCCCCTGCTCTTCAGCCCTCCAGGAGCCGCAGGGAGGACCCCTTCCTCGCCCACCATGTCTGTTCCTCTGGGAACCCCATGACATCCAGCTCTCTAGGAGCCCTTGTGCAGCCCCCGCCTCCTGCCAGATGCCCCACCATGACCCCCTCCCCCATCTTTCTGGCAGTCCTGGCATAGCCTTGGATCCTTCCCCCCATGAGCCGCAGAGTGGACTCTTTGGGCCCAGCAAGGCCCCGCCCTCGCCCCATGGGCCCCAGCCCACCCTGCCATTCCCGGCCGGCTGGTGCTCGCTAGTCTCTTCCCGACAATTTCAGAAGCGCCTGCTGCCCTGGGAAACAGAGGCTCCTTTGTGAGCCTCTCGCTTGGCTGCCTCCTGTCCCAAGAGCGACCCCCCAGGGGAAGGCCAGCCTGCCCGTGGCTCCTGCCCCTCTGCTCCATGCAGGGGAGTGAGAGCTCAGCAGGCATGGGGGCAATTCCCTGGCCATGGCAGAGCTTCCATTGACTTCACTGGGGGCAGGAGCCGGCCCCATCATCCCCGTCCTCCCATCTCGGCCTGCCCGGGCGCCCGCGGGGCCGTTGCTGTTGCCCCCTGGCCTGGGCGAGCCTAGTGGATGGATTCCCCACGCTGTCCCCCAGGTGCTAGGCAGTCACCAAGGTCCCTCCCCAGCCCCCACAGCTGCTAGTTCCAGGCCTGGACCGCTCTGCTGCGTGTGTCCGGGGAAATGCCCCAGCGGAGTCTGCCCAGAGAGCAGTGGGAAGCCAGCAGGAGCTGGGGAGGGGCTCTGTGCGAGAGATGCCCAGCGGGGGGCCACGGGACTCCTGGAGCCCCCCCCCCCCCCCCCCCCGTGACCTTGCACCCTCTGTCCCCGCTAGTTATCGAAGAGAAGGGCGTGAAGATGAAGCTGACTGTGACAGACACGCCAGGGTTCGGCGACCAGATCAACAATGAAAACTGGTAGGTTCTCGCCCGGTTCTGGGGACCCCAAGGGCAATGTGAGCAAGGCGGGAGGGAGCCCAGCGTTGCTGGCCGGGGGCGGGCCATGGAAAGAGGGGCACCAGGGAAGGCTTAGTCTGAGCAGCTGGTTGGTAATAACATGACACCCTGGCACCAGAGGGTCACACCCTGGCACTGCGGACTCTGCCTTTCAGCTGCGTGAGCTAGCTCCATTGAGCTCCAGGTAGCTAGTGTGTGAGCTCCATGCAGTTACTGTGGGGGGTTTCAGAGGAGACCCTAAGACCCAGCTCTTCTTCGCTCTGTGGGGACACCAAAGCTCTTGGGACACTTCTGTAAGAGTTAGGGATTTGGTTAAAACACCATCCCCTTCCTCCAACCCCACCTCGCTGAAGGGTTTATGCCACACTGTCAGATCTGAGCTCCTTCTGTGCGCTGGTGCTGGTCTCCGCCCCCGAGGTGGCTGCCTTTCAGTGGTGGGTGGGACAGTTCCTGTGTGTGCAGTGCACACAATGCCTAGGGGATGCGGGTGATCAGTCTCTTGCCTCCTCTCCCATCACCCAGCTGGGACCCCATCATCAAGTACATCAACGAGCAGTATGAGAAGTACCTGAGAGAGGAGATCCTCATCAGCCGCAAACGGAAGATCCCAGACACCAGAGTCCACAGCTGTGTGTACTTCGTGCCACCCACTGGCCACTGGTGAGCTGTGATCAGTCTCTGCCCACTCCTGAGTGCCCAGTGCCCTGCCTGGCTACCCAAATACCCTGCTGGGCTGACCTCTCCCTGGAGGGGGGCGGGGGCAGCCTGAGCCCTTTGCAAGGGATTGGCCGGCTCATGGAGCTGCTAGTGGGATGAGGAAGCCAGCTTGCCTCCGGCTGGGGCAGTAACCAGCTCAGCTGGCTGGGGGCCGGTGTGCGGCGTGTCGTGTGAATCCGTCTTGGGCCGATTCCTAGCGAAGGAGAGTCCACATCCCGGCTGGCCCCCTGCTGCCCATCTCAGTGGGCCCCTCTGGGTCAGCCCCACAGCTAGGGCTGTGTGGGTGAATTCACCTCGCTGATGCTGCTGTCAGTCGCTAGAGGACTTGGCTCTCCATTCCCATTGGCCTCTCTGCTCTGGACACCTGATGGTGCCACTGGTCTGAGGGCAGTGGCTAGCCGTCTCTGCCCCAGTCTGCCAGGGTGGGGCCCATGGCTGGGGGGAGGCGGGAAAGCAGCGTGAGCATGGAGGATCTCCAATCTCGTTGCACCAGCGCCCCCCTCTGGCCATGCTGAACACCCAGGGCTTTCCCTCTCAGGCTGCGTCCCTTGGATCTGGAGTTCATGAGGCGGCTGAGTAAGATCGTCAATGTGGTGCCAGTGATCGCCAAGGCAGACACCCTGACCCTGGAGGAACGGGCCGAGTTCAAGCAGAGGGTGAGGGGCCTCGTAAGGGAGAGATGGAGCTCTTACCTCACGTGGGAGGAGGGCAGGCCAGCGCAGCTGTGCATGGGAACCCCAGAGCCCTTGGGGCGAGGCTGGGCGTAGGCAGCATGGCTTGAGGTGGGTTGGGGGCTGAGGGATGTTAAAAGGCTGGGCTGGGTAAGATTGCCCCAAACAGCTGGGTGGTCTCCAATAGGGCCAGGGCAACCCAAGAACCCACAGGTTTCTTGCGATAAGATAGAGGCGTCTGTGTGTCTCTTCTCCCCCCAGCTGAGCAGAGGCACATCAGGGACAGAGAGGAAAGCAGGAGGAGGCAGCAGCTCATGGTCACGGTATCTGACACTCAGGCCTGGTCCCCACTAAGCCCCCACTTCGGACTAAGGTACGCAAATTCAGCTACGTTAATAACGTAGCTGAATTCGAAGTACCTTAGTCCGAACTTACCGCGGGTCCAGACGCGGCAGGCAGGCTCCCCCGTTGATGCCGCGTACTCATCTCAGCGAGCTGGAGTACCGGCGTCGACGGCGAGCACTTCCGGGATCGATCCCAGAACATCGATTGCCTGCCGCCGGACCCTCCGGTAAGTAAAGATATACCCTCAGTGTCCCAGCCAAATATCAGCTCCTGCAATGACCCCTGCCCACCTGAAATCCCCCCATGCGAGTCAATTGGATACAGGGTTCTAAGCACATAGGTTGTGTTGCTGCGGGCTGTTTAACAAGTGCCCTGCTCCACCTCAGAGGTGGCCACATTTCAGTGGTAGGAGAGATTATATACTCTCTTGAGGGCTTTAGGATGAACAGTAGCCAACTCCATCGCTAGCACAGACCAATTTCACAGGTGCTGTCTCCTGCAGATCCAGAAGGACTTGAAGGCCCACGGCATCAGCGTCTATCCCCAGGAGGATTTTGATGACAACCCAGACGACAGGATATTGAATGATAAAATTCGAGTGAGTGCTGGGAGGGTGGCGGGGAGGGTATGGGGGGGAGCTGAGCTGGGCTGGGACAGCCGGACGGGCAGCTGTGCTGAGCAGTGACAGCAGCGCTGAGGAGAGATGTGGGCCTGTCCCAGTTCTACAGTGACTCTGCCCCCTCTTCCCATCCAGGACAAAATCCCCTTTGCGGTGGTGGGAGCGGACAAGGAGCATCAGGTGAACGGGAAGAGGGTCTTGGGCCGCAAGACCAAGTGGGGGATCATTGAAGGTAACAGGTCCCTCGAACGTGGGTGGGGCGCAGCTCCGGGTTCCCCATCCTGAGCAGAGATGGCAGCTGGGTGCTCCTAGTGTTGAGACGGAGCCTGTCCCCCAGCTGCCCAGCTCCCAATGGACCCCCGCTAACACTGGCTCTGACCCCCTGTAGTGGCTGGTCTGTGGACGGAGGGTTTGGAGGGTTCCTGAGCCTCGGGCTGGCAGATCCACTGCCCCTCGCAGATGCGACCCAGCCAGGAACTTGGCTGCACCCTGGTGGAGTTGGGTTCTCCGGCATACCACTCCACTTGCATCTGCACTCCCAGCCCCTGCTGTTTTGGGCAGGCTTCTGGAGCCCTGTGTCCAATGGTGCCCTTGTGTCCAAAGCCAGCTCTGGCTGTCCTCCCAGCTCCTTCCCGGGCCTACTGAACCTGGCCTGGCCCTGCCCTGCATCTGTGGAGTGGAGCTGCGATCGCGCACTGCCTTCACCTCTCGCTCCCAGTGATCTGCCAGGCTGCTGTGATACCTGGCTCCTGCAGCAAGCGCCCCTCCCAGCATCACACCTGGGGCTGCAATAAACCTGACACGCAGGGCCTGGGAAGTGCAGCAAGCAGGCATCCTCCCAAGCCAGCCGTCCCCTGAGCGCTGCTGCAGCCAGTGCAGCTGGGAGCTCCTCCCCAAGAGACCCACAAGCCCAGCAGGGAGCTGGGGCAGCTGGAGCCTGTCTGGGCCTGCCCACTCCCCTCTGGAGCTGTGCTGCTCCCTGAGCACCGGGGATCCGCAGGCTCTGCTGAGAGGAGAGCTGGGGTGAAGCGTGTGCAGCACCAAGCCCATCCCTCGCACTCAGGACATACATGGCACTCGGGTCACCCCTGGGGTCAGCCTCCTGAACTAGTCAGAATGATGTTAGCGTGGAACGTGGCCCATTCTATCTGCCAGGCGGCCTTAGCTTTCCACCAGCACCGCGCTGAGTCTCACCACTGCAGATGCAGCCTTCTTCCCGGCCCCCCAACCTCCTGGGTGTGCAGGGATCCATGGGCCTCATCCCCAGGCAGGGACGCTGTGGTGCTCTGCCATGCCCCTGCTCCTGCAGCCTCAGCAACGGGACCACCCATCCTCCCTCCACATCCCAAGCAGTCGCTGTAGCCTCAGGCCCTTTCCCCCTGTGAGCCCTTGCACCTGCGCCTGGCTGGTGCTGGGGGTCAGCTGGGGCCTGGGAAGAGCCTTTCTGGAGTGCGTTACCAAGGGCCTCTTCATTTATCAAAGGCGGCTGGAACTGTGCAGCCACGGCGCTGCCAGGTAACCCGTCAGAACGCCGGCTGAAGGCTCCCAGCTGCTGCCTGGCTGTGCTCCGTGCCAGAGGGAGAGCTCACCAGCTCGCTGTGCGTGGAGGGGACTGGCGCGGCTGCAGGGGGGCAGCTGGAGCTGGCCTGGCGCTCCCACACCCATGCAAAGCCCGGCTGACACACACGAACCCCTAGGCACACGCTCTGCATGTGGAACTGCACGGGGACACACGGAATATGACAGACCTGGGCTGGAAGGGACCTCAAGCGGTTGATTAGTCCAGCCCCCTGCGCTGAGGCAGGACCAAGTAAACCTAGACCCTCCCCGACAGGTGTTTGTCAGCGGGGATTCCAAGCCTGTATACCCATGTGCAGCCATCATATGTGTGCTAATGTGTATTTATGTGTATTAGCACAGGGCTCCCCCACAACCCCTGTACGTGCACACACAGCGAGCGCTCCCTGTCACTCCCATACCCAGACTCTCACTGCAGATGCGACGTCTCTGAACACCACTGGACACAGAGCTACCCCCGGGAGCAGCCCCACCGGCACGCCTCCACGGATGAACACACGTGCAAACCAGGGCTGTTCCTGGGTCCCCCTGCAGCACTCCTTGGGTCCCATTGCTGTGTCCACTCCATCAAGGCAGGCCTCGGGGAGCACCACGCTTAGGCCGCTGCCTGGACGCGGTGCCCTGGAGTTGGGCTGCTCTTTTGAACACGGGGATGCTGCTGTTCTGTTGAGATTGCAGCTGCCTGCATGTCACCCCTGCCATTTACCCAGTGTACATGGGAGCCTGCTGCCCCCTAGTGACCACCTGCCTCCTTGCAGCTCCCCAGCAGGAGTGAAATGCTCCTAGGATCCTCGTAGGGCAGGATCTAGTCTCCCGGTAAAGGACAGAGCGGACAAGATGCAGTTAAAAGCCAAGGCAGAGGATGGGATGGTGGCAGGACATGGGGTGCTGCTCTGGCCATGGTGGCTTTGAATGCATTCCTTATGCATCTGAATCCCTCCTGTGCTCCACCCAGGTGGTAGGGCTGGCTACACCTTGTCTGTGTCTTGTTTTTCAGTGGAGAACCCAGCGCACTGCGAATTCCCCCTGCTCCGAGACCTGCTCATCCGGTGAGACACCTGGCTGGGCCCGCCCCCCTAACGCGCAGGGAGATGGGTGCCGCCCCAGGCACACAGGGTGGGGTTGGGGAGGGCCTGGCCCCCGCTTGGAGCCCATCCCTGTGCAGGGCTCAGCACCCTCCACTCCCAGGGAAAGCCGTAGGAGTTGGGTCACTCAGCAGGGAGTGTGGGATTGGCTGGGGTCCTGAAGGGGAAGCCATGGGACAGTGAGGGCAGCCCTTGGGGGACTGGCAGAGGGGGTGGTGCTTCTGGAGGGAGGGTGATGGCAGCAAGGCTCTGCCCCTCATAGTGGGATGGCTTTTACAGCACACGCTTAGTCTATTTGGGGGCCTCTGGCTGCAGGGCCCAGGGCCTGGCTGGAGCTGTTCTTCCTGCCCCTTTACCCCCTGCCTCTCGCTCTCCGCCCGCCCCAGGTCCCACCTGCAGGATCTCAAGGACATCACCCACAACGTGCATTACGAGAGCTACCGCGTGCAGCGGCTCAACGAGAGCAACCGGCTGGTGCTGAGCCCTGTCAATGGGCTGCTGGGGAAGGACGAGGTGGAGAGCGACCTCTGAGCAGGGAGAGCAGGGCGTCCTCCTCCCAGACAGCGCCCACAGACTGGCTGAGGGGGGGAGGAGCTGAGATCCCCACCCCCTGGACAGAGTTCCTCCGTTCTCACTGCCCTGCCCAAGTGCCCTAGTGCTGGGCCAGGCGCTGTCTCTGCCAATGCACCAAAACCTTCCTGCCGTGCAACAGCCTTAAGCAAGGAAAGACTCTTGGGGGGCTGTGCCAGGCACTGCCTCGAGGGCCCCCACTGCTCGCCATCCATTCCTCCTGCTTCCCCCATGCCTGTCCCCCTTGGCGACTTTACATGGAGCTCATAGGTTCCTGGCACACGCACCCCCTGCACCGCTGCTCTCCGACAAGCACACCCCAGTTCTGGAGAGAGCCCTGCCCTACCATGGAGGCACAGACTGGAGCCAGTGGGCCTGACCCCCCGAGACCCGAGCAGCACCCACGGGAAGGTGTGGAGGCGCAGGCCTTTCCCACTTCATGCCATTGCCCCCGGGACGGGGGCAGCCTCAGGCCTGAGCTGCTGAAAACAGCCTCACCTCCTGATCTTGCCCACCTGGGCTGCTGCCCTGAGCCTCCAGCTCCTTCAGGAGGCCCAGCGCCTGTATCTCCCACGAGGGGGGACTGGAGTAGAACACCGCCCTGCATGCTGTGTGGCAGAGGAGGCCCTGGGGCTGGGGCTAGAGCCAGAGCCAGCCCTTCCTGCTGGGGGATGAGTGAAGCTCTGGGAGGTGGAGATACCCAGTCAGCCTCTCCCATGTCCTTAGGGGACAGCCCAGTGGAATTCCTCTAAGGGTTCTGACCCATCCTACAGAGGGCTAGAGCCTGTAGCTGCCCATAGGGTTAGGGAAAAGGTGGGATGGGCAGTGCTAAGGTTTGGGGGATAGCAGAGGGGGATGGAGGCAGTGTGTGTCCAAACCACACCTGGGCTGGGAAAAGCCAGGGGGGCAGGGAGACGGATGCAGGCTGCCCCAGCCAGGGGAGAGGCATTGGTGGGAGGGCCAGGGCTGGGGCTGAGAGCCAGGCAGCGGGAGGAGTGAGGGGTGTCACGGGGCTATCCCCCCAGCCCGCAGGGCGGTGCTTGGCTAGATACTGTCCTCTGTACAGCTGGGGCTCGTTCTCTCACTGGAGGATCTGGTCACACATTAAAGATCCCCCTGCAGCCTTCGCCTGGTGCCTGTTCATCCCCTCAGAGGGAAGGGGGCGGTGCAGAGCTGCTCCCGGCCGGGCCCCATGTACAGCGCTTCAGCCAGTGTCCCCTTCCTGCAGCCACCTGGTGCATCTACACCTGACCCATCCCCATTTGGAGCCCCTTCCCCGCCGGGACCCTTGGCCTCCCCCAGATGGGGGCTAGAGGCTAAAAAGGCCTGGGGGCCCTGAGCCATTGTCACTGACAGGGAATGAGCAGTGGGGCTCTGAGGCTCCTTCTAGCAGGGAGTCCCCTCCCCCCCAAACCCAGCTGTGCTCTGCCTGGGGCGTCAGCCCACACTAAGCTCCCCAGACGCCAAGTGCCTGGAGACTGAGCCTCGAGCCCAACAGGGAAGGCTGCAGCCAGCCTCGCAGGGATGGAGGAATCAGCAGCAGTCAGCTGGGGCTGTGCCCTGGCCAGCCCGGAGCGGCCCATCCTCCCAGTCGCCTTCTCCACAGGGCCCTCTAGCCAGCTCCCCTGAGCCAGTCCCCACCCTGCCAGGCCACCTTCTCCACAGGGCCCTCCAGCCAGCTCCCCTGAGCCAGTCCCCAACCTGCCAGGCCACCTTCTCCACAGGGCCCTCCAGCCAGCTCCCCTGAGCCAGTCCCCAACCTGCCAGCTGCCGTCTCCACAGGGCCCTCCAGCCAGCTCCCCTGGGCCAGTCCCCACCTGCTCCCTAGCCCCACTCTCCTGGAGGTCTGCTGGGGCACAGCTGACTCCACCCAGCCCAAGAGTGAGTCGAGTCCTTTTCACACCCGGCCCTGACCCTGACCCTCTCACAGCACCGCCTCTGCCCCCTCGTCCTTGGGGCTCAGCCCAATGGGGGCTCCCCCCACCCTGTGCCCATGTGAACCGTCCCCAACCGCCTTGCCCATGGGGTCAGCGCAGCAGGCTGCTGCATGCCCCCCTCCTGCCAGCTGCCCCCGTCTGCACTGTGCGTGCTGCGAGCTCCTCCGCACACTCACTCTGCAGGGTACCGGCGCAGCGAGTTGGTGGCAGGAGCAGGACACACAGCTGCCGCCGCCCCGACCCCCTGGACAGGAGGAGTGAGCAGACCCGCTCCAAACCCAATCCTTGCAGGCTGGCCCCTCGGGCTGCAAGGCTCTGCTCCCCGCCCCCTGCCAGCAAGGGCCAATGCACCTGTAATTGGGGGCTAGAGGCTAGTAAGGGCAGCAGGTCGAAAGCATTGGCTCTGGGATAATTGGCCTAGAGTCCCCAGCTGAGAGCAGAGCCCTTGTGGTGGGTACTGTACAGCTGGCCTGGTACATGCAAGCCGGCAATGCAGAGCTCCACGCAGGACCTGTTTGTCCAGGGGTGGGAATGAGGGCAGCTCCCTGCATTGCCTGGCAGCTCTTAATACGCTCCCATGGGGCACTGCAGAGCCTACCCCCAACCCCAACCCCCCTGCCCATTTAGGGCTGGCCAGGAGCTGGGGCTGAATGGTGCTGCAGGGGCGTGAGGTTGCCATGCCCTGTGCTGTGAACTCCCCAAGTGGTCCCACCACTCCTTTGCCAACGCTCCTCTTTGCTCATGCTACAGGCCCATTTCACTGCCAATCACTGGTTGCTAAAGACTATAAAATAATGCAGACTAGTTGTCAGGGCATAAAAACACCAGCTCCCACCAGCCCAGTCCCTGCCGCTCCCCCTGAGTACAAGGGCAGCACAGGGTCACTGGGAGCATGCTAGGGGATCTCCTGCCCCAGCCACTGTGCAGCCTGCTGTGGGGAACAGGCTGGGCTTCCAACAGGGGCCGTAGCCCTGTATGGCAAGGGACTGCCCCAGGGCTAGAGGAGATCCCCAGGAGAGAGGGCGTAAGACCCTGTACCACCATTCTCAGGTGAAGACGGCCTGGGATCCCTGCTCTGGGCTGGGTCCTAGCGTGGGGCTGGCCTGCAATGCTGATAAGCCAGTTAATGCACAGACCAGTGCAAAGTCTGCCCTGCACAGCTTGTTTGCTCACTGGGGAGAGGAAAACCCCAGCTCAGTCTGGCACCAAGCGACAGTCCCTGGCTTGGCCTCAGCCCAGCTGGGTGACCTTAGCAAGGGGCTTCTTCATCCCCTTGGACCTGGGTTCTCTATCTGGAAAATAGGGCTACCCCTTCCCAGGGGCTGAATCCACTAGCAAGCGGGAGGTAGTACAGGGACAGGGACAAGCCAGGCCTAGATCCTGCCATTCCCTTCATCCAGAGCAGTGAGGCCCTTTACAGAGCTGGATTCCTCCACATTCCCAGCTCTGGGTGTAGCACCGGCTTCTTCTCTCCAATTACCGCACTGTCCTGCCTCCACGGGCTCTGGTAGGCCCCATTAATCATTCGCAAACCCTGAGAAGGAGTCTGGCCCGGCGCCCCCACCTGGCCTGCTCCTCATTCCCAGCAGTGTGCCAGCTGGGGACCAGCACTGCTTATCAAGGCCCCTGATGAGGAGGGGGAGCTGGTATGTCTGCCCTAGCTCTGGGGGTAAGGAGAGGTGCTATGAGCCAGTGGGCCCCTCTGCTCACTAGCTGTCTCCATCTCCCCTAGCCAGAGAGAGCTCCCACCCAGGAATGCTACAGCCACTGATTTGGGGAAGCCGACCTGTGACCCCCCGTGTCTAATTTTCAGTGGGGCTGAGTACCTTACCTGCAGCTTGATAGCAAGGCGAGCCACAGCCACACAGCCCCCCTCTCGAAATCAGGCCCCACGTGCCCAAACTGGTCACCCAAGCGCTGAGTCCCCAGGATCGATGGGCATTTTACATGCAACTGCCAGTGCCTGGAGCATGCTACTCTCCTCCTCTGCCTCCTTTACCACCCCCCACCCCTCAGGAACCCAAACACAATAACCTCGCACATGCTGTAGCACTACCCACAGCAAGGCATGTGCAAACACCACCTAATCTCTTCATCCGGCAGTGAAATGCAGCCACCTCTGGGGTGGGAACGCAACAGGTGTTTGATGGAGCCCAGCAATGCTATAATGCACCAGCTGGGAACTCCCAGGATGTGGCGGGCAGGCAGGTGGAACCCAGGAGTCCTGCACCCAGGCCTGTGCTTCAGTCGCATGAGCTGTCTCCTAGTCCCTTCTCCATTGGGACGCAGGGAGCAGCCAGGGGGAACCTGCTGTGCTGGGAGGAACAAAGTTCATCAAGTAGCACTGAGCAAACCAAACCTACAGACAGAGTGCGCCAAAGGGTAGCCTCCTGCAGCAAAGGCTGGTTCCCCCCACAGGTTCTCAGGCCAGAGTCCAAAAGAGCGTGAGGCGCAGGAGGCACTAAGGTATGCAAAGAGCCGTCCCCAGCTCAGCTCGGGCCAGGTTTCCTTTCACCTCACCTGCCAAAGCTGCTGCTGAAGGATTAATGGGGTCCTCGCCCAACTCACAGCCTCTGTTCAGTAGAGGAGGCAATTGGCCCCATCCTGCTAGTTCTTACTAAATGGGATTACAAGTGGTGGTGGGGGGGAGGGGTTAATAGTTCCTGATGTGCAATACCCCAGCAGCCCTGGGCCTAGCCCTACAATGAAAGTGCAGGAGGAAGAGAGCCCAGGAGATCTCCCAAGGGTGATAAATGTGGGCCAGTCAGCACCAGCTCAGCCTGGATCGTTCCACGGCTGAATCCTCTAGGGCCACTCCTCCACCTGAACCTCCTCAGTCTCACCTGGAACAGCTACTGCATCAACCAGCCTCCTGCCACATGCACCCCAGGGCCCCATTCCTGCACCCACAACTCCTGGCACCTGCATGGAGCCAGCTGCAGACTCAGGCCCTGGCTTGGCAGCAACTCTAGCCTCCAGCACATCCAGCTGCAAAGAACACCAGCTGTCTTCACATTCCTGGCTGGCACCTCCCATTCTCTGAGGGCCACAGGCTTTAACGCAGTCTCACCCTGTCACCATCTCCCTTCAGCGCAGGTAGGAACCTCCCAGCATGCACCCCCACTTTGCTTACAGAGAGAAGGTAAGTACATGGGCTGCCGGCTGCTAGCCCAGCTCAGGGGAATTGGCTGGGGGGGAAGCACTCAGGTGAGCAGCCATTGTGAGCTTATGGCACCTTGCACCACTGATAGTCACCCTAGCTTTGCAGTGGTGTAGCCCTGTTGATTTCATTGCAGTGCCTCCTCATTTATACCAGCGTGAGTGAAATCAGAATCAGCCCTGTAGCCCCCCCCTGCACACACACACACACCTTGCCCAGGTGCGAAGGATCCCATGGGGCCGGGGGAGGGGGGTAGCAGGCTCAGTGAGGAGTGAGTCTGTGTGGACAGACGCTTTAGAGCATGGCGCTGTGAGTGGAGGGGGCAGGTGATCTAGTTACAGAGAGTTCCCAGGAACCAACCAGCTGCAGTGTACCATGAGTTGCTCTTTAACCAGCTCCTCTGTTAATGATCTACTCTGCTGCTGCCCTGCCCTGAGCAGAGAGGCTGAGCGAGCACAGGGGCACCTCCTGGAATTCAGCTCCAGGAGTGGGCCAGGCAGCCAGCCCCCTCGATGCCAAAGAAGCCCTTCACCATCCACTGTGCGGAGCTGGAGGACGGGTGGGGCCTGTGCAAGGCAGAGAGCTGGGGAGCAGTGCTGTGGGGGGGACCCTCCTGCTCACTCCAGGCTGGGCTCAGGCAGAGTGTAGGATAATCAGCCATTTTATTAAGTGTTTCCTCCTAGCTCCATCAACCTGGACCAGGGGCCCACCCCCTTTGCCCAGATAAGAGCAAACTCCAATTGTATCTGCTGTCCCTGGTGTTCCACCTGGGCGGTGCTGCGAGCCAGGCAGGTAGGCTGTACCCAAGATTGGCACCGCACACTCTGTTCTAACAATACAGCCTTCCGGACCCGCTCCAGCCCTTCACGCCCAGTGCATGCCAGCGTGGACTAAGCTTTGTGGGCGAGGGTGCCTGAATTCCTTGCCTTTCCACCTGGCTCTGCAGTTTGAGAGGCAGAGGCTGCTGCTGTTGGCACAGGTTGCTGAGGTTCTCTCGTGCCAAGGGCATCATGCCAGTCGTCGAGGTGAATTTCCGCTCCTTGATCACCCCTGTGGGGATTGTCCGGTTATTTGAGATCTTCCTGTCCTGCACGGCCTTCAGTCTGGTGGCTGATTCCTCCCACTTCCAAGGAACCTATGGGGCCTGGTGCATGTTCACCTGGTGCTTCTGCTTCGTGGTGTCTGTTCTGATCGTGGTGCTGGAGCTGTTTAGCTTTTCTGAGAAGCTGCCACTGTCCTGGGATGACTTCACCAGTGCCTTCGCCATGCTGGCAGCGCTCATGATCTTCACCTCCTCCATCATGTATCCTTCCACCTTCCTCACCGGCACTTGCTCTGTCGGAAAATGTGCTTATCAGGCAGCAGCTACAGCCATGTCCTGCATCTGCTTCATTGCTTATGCCATCGAGGTTGGACTGACGCGAGCCAGGCCTGGAGATATCAGCAGCTTCCTCGCCACTGTCCCTGGCCTCTTGAAGGTATTTGAAGCCTATGTGGCTTGTCTTATCTTCTCCTTGGTGAGTGACCCCAAGACATATAAAATTGAACCCGGCCAGCAATGGTGCATAGCCGTCTACAGCATCTGCTTCATTGTCACACTGCTCATCATCATCCTCACCATTGGCCGATGTCTCACCTACATACCCTTCCCTTTGGAGAAAGTCCTGGTGGGTTACAATGCCTTGGCTGTGCTCCTGTACCTGACGGCTGCCATCATCTGGCCCGTCTTCAACTTCAGAGGGAACCCCAGACCCAGTTCATGTGACAGTAGTTGCCCATGGAACAGACTTCTGGGCGTGACCTTCCTCACCTTCTTCAACCTCATCGCCTACATCGTTGACCTGGTGTACTCCTCCAGGATGGTCTTCGTGACCAGGACAGCCTAACGGAGCGCGATCAGCTGCACCCGGGGGGGTACGGGCCTGCAGCGGGCGTCATCGGCACTGAAGTGGTGGGAAGGGACCGGGGCCGCCCGTCGCTCACGGGGGAGCTGCTTTGGCCTCGGCTGTTTTGCATTTCTTCTCCCACATCCTTGTCTTATTGGCATGTCCATGCACCAGGGGGTTCTGTGTGTATTTGATTTGGCTGCTGCTCCAGGAGCTGCAGGTGGCTACTGCTGGGGCCCATGTGCTGCTGCAGGGAATCAGGGCATTCCTTGCAGGACATGTCTGTAGGGGATGGGACGGGAAGGGAGGGACACGGACAGAACATGCTGCCTGTTGCCCGTGTGTACAGCAACCTGTGAGTGAGCCATAGAAGGGCGGGGAGATCAGGAATGAGGGGATCCCAATCCAAAGCCCACTGAAGTCAATGGGAGTCTTTGCACTGATTTCAGCATGTGCTGGATTGGTCCCTGGAATCCTAGAAGCCCAAAGAAGCATCAGGGGACTGGGGCTGAGGCTGGGTTACCGAGTCCGGGCTAGTTAGTGTGTTGTGATGCAGCCGCCTGCTGCGACTCGGAGAAACTTTCCTCTGCCACAAACTCTGGTCTGAAGACAGGTAAACAGCACCCAGGGCTCCCGCCCTCCCTCCAGGAAATGAAAGTTCAAGGGCTGGGGCTATGCAAACAGCGGTGTGTGTGCTTAGAGGGCTGGGTACCGGGCTCAGGGAGGGGAGCATGCCGGGATCTGCAGCAAGTAGGGCGTGGCAGGTAGGAATGGCTGACTGCAGAGGGGTGACGTTGGCATGGCCAGCCCCAACGGTGTGGGGCTATTTTATGATCAATCGGGCTAGTGTTCATCTACTTTCCAGGAAAGCTCCCCCCTCACCGGCCCCATTAGGGTCAAAATCCAACCTGCAACACATGACCCAAAAAGACACCCTCACTGCTCAGCCGGGCCTCCACTTCCCCTCCCAATCCCTGGGGCGTGGGAGCTGCCATTCTATCCTCCTCCCTACCTGACAGGCAGCTTCCTCATTCATGCTCCCCTCTACTTCCCCACATTCGCCTGAGCCACACGCACAGCCCCTCAGTCGGGCGCCGCACCATACCCTCCCTGTCCCCTTTGACAGCCCCACTCCCGGGTCTCCACATTCTCCAGCCTGACCCGTCACATGGCCACCCTCACTCCTGCGGGCAGCTTGGCTTCTTCCCCGCTGGGAGCAATGGGAGGTGGTGGCCGTTCCTGCTGGGGGAACTGAAGGCCCTTGTTCACCTGCAGTGTCAAAGGGACATGGAGCCATCTTGCTGAGGGCAGCCTGTGGCTTCAGTCCTGCTGACAGTGATCGAGATGGCCGCCATTTAGAACAGGGCTAAACTGGAAGGCAAAAATGAAATGAAATTCGTGCAAACGGTACCTGTACATGTGTATACATAACATTGCAAGGCTTGCAGTCAAATCAGGGGAGCTGGCACTGGGCCTGGCTTTAAGCTCTGTGCGTGTGTATGTGCACATGTCCATGCACAGCTATGTGTGAATACACACACGTGTTTCTTCCTATTCCTTTTCAGTAAGCAAAAAGTGCATCAGCATGCATGCAGTGTGAGTGTCCCCTGCCAAAGCAGTGCACTGTCTCTAAGGGTAGCTTCATGCTCCAGTTTTATAGTCTTCCTGAAACCTGAGCGATCTGTCCTCATTCCCCAGGACAGAAGCTTAAAGATGACTTGCGAAGGAATTTTTTTAAATGGAACTTTTGCTCTTTTTTTTTTTTTTGCTGTTTTATAATTGCAAAAAGGGTGAGTGAGAGAGTGAGTTTTCCTGCTTGTTTTGTACTTTAGAAATCTCAGGACTGTCATGTCTGGTCTTCCTGGTTTTGCTGAGGGGCGGGGACCGGGGGGGGGGGGCTCAGGGATATATATTGTGAGCTCTCACAGCAGAAGCGAAGGGCTGGGTGTGTTGATCTTTAACAAAGACAGCCTTTCTTCAGAATGTTAATTTGTCATTGGCATTAAATATGCCTGACAACCACCACCCTCCAAAATCCCCCAAACAGTCTGATTAAACATTCCTTCGTCTCACCCTCTCAGGTACTCAGCTTTCACTTTCTTGGCTTTTGCGATCTCATCATTTCACAAGTTCTGTCACCATCAAATCTTTCCAAGCTAGGCAGGATTTGAATTGAATTGTGAAAAACAAGCAGAATTTTTTTTCAATGACAAACCCCTTCAGACCGTCTTTCTCCATCATAAAGAAGCATTAAAAGAACACAAGGCCAATGTATTGTACCCTTTGCAGGATCACCATTGGGTTGTGACCTAGAGAGAGGCTGGGGAAGTCTCAATCCATGGTTTCTCCTTTGGCTGGTATCAGCCCTTCCAAGAAAAACTGAGTCAACATGATGGGGAAAGGGTTACAGAAGTTTCCCCAGGAAAGAGTAGCCCGCCTCTAGTGATTAAACTGATTCAGTCCGATCTGCTTTGGGGCGGATGGGGGCATGGTATGAAACCTGGACTCTAGTGTGTTGCACAGCAAGTCAGGCGGTATTAAGGCAAAAGCAACTTCAGTGCATTTGATTTTATATCTGTCCAAGCCAAGTGGAGTGAGATCATGAAGACTGCAAACCCATGGATGGAAAACCCTTCCCTGGCTGCAGCATTCACAAGGTGCTAGCACAATCCCGAGCTTTGGAGTAAGCCAGCGATCCCAGGCAGCGCGCAGGAAGGGCACAGTCTCAGTTGGGTACTTACCATGTATGGAGCCGTAACTAGGCCTGGGACGAGCAAGCCTACTTATGCTCCCTATCATTTTGTTGGTCATTTTTCCGACCCATTTTTCCACCCCCGTGGCTTTGCACCCTGGGCAGCTGCCCCACTCGGCCTGCCCTGGTTACGGCACTGACCGTGCACATCACATGTGTGTGTTGCTTGCTTCTGGGGTCAGGTGCACACTGTAAATAAAGTTCACTAGCACAGACTGACAGTTTTAATGTCTTGGTTTGTTTTTTGTCTGAGCACGTGTTTCAGCCCAAGCTGTTATGGAATCCCTGTATGCCCACAGCACTTTAAAGAGGAAGTTGTGCTTACGGTACTCGAGTGGGCTGAGTTCAATGCCTGGCTCTGCTACAGACCTCCTGGGAGACATTGGGCAAGTCATTTAACCTCTCAGTGCCTCAATTCACCAGCTGTAAAATGGGGTAATACCAGATTTCTCCCACCCTCTGTTTGTCTCATTTATTCCCATTTTAAGGTCTTTGGGGCAGGGTTTGTCTTTCACTATGTGTACACAGAGTGCTTAGCACAAAGATATCCTGCTCTTGGCTGAGGCCTCTAGGCGCTACTGCCAATTTATAATAACTGTTACCTTCTTAGTGTGTCCAGAATAATGGCTCTAAGACTGAAACTTCCTGTTCCTCTAATGCCGTCACAACTAATGGGCAATCTCCCATTTCAGTCTGGCTGAGCAGAGTGGTAGGTTTAGTGATGTCTGAACTGTAAATTATCTATAGAGATGAGTCCCAGCACACAGGGATTTCAGTGTTGGTTCCCACAGGAGACTGATTCAGGGAAACAGGGACATCAGGTCTTGCTGCCAAACTGTAGACCCCCTCCCCACCGCTGCTGTCACAAGTTCCCCTCATTTCCCATCGGTTGCTGGGTTTAGTGGGTGTGTGTTGGTGGCCTGTGATAGACAGGAGGTCACATGGGATGATCTGGGAGTACCTTCTGGCCTTACACTCTATGACTATGAGTTCCCCCAATGTTGGAATTCAGTGGCCAGAATTGGCGAGGACCCTGCATTTACTTCTTCGGGGGAGATGTCGCTCATCCATTGGCTCTCCCATTAGGAGAGATGCTGGGGCTCTGCCTTGAATTACCCCATGACCTGGACTCCAGTGTGGGGCGATGCCTGCTCAGGGTAGTCTAGTCCCAAGGAGTAACCTGCCCCCAGCCAGTCCTTGTGTGTGGGGAAGCGAAGCAGAACATCTTGGGGTCAGAGCAAGCCCGTGGGAGTAGTAAGGAGTGGGACTTCTCCAGCAACAGCTGGGACTGGGAGCTGCAGCAATGGGCCAGGAAGAGGCTCCAAATCCCAGATCATGGCAGATACTGTCAGGTCCCCAGAGCACATGGCATGCTCATGGAGAGATACTGTGTATGACGGGGATGGGAGTTCCCCAGAGGTCCGATTGGGAGAGTCCAGCAGGGCGTAGATCCGGTAGGTGTCTCTGGCAGGGACGGGGCTCCCTAACGGTGCCCTTGAAATGGTAGGCAGCTTTTACTGGACTAACCGATCTGGCTTTCCATGTCTATGCTGTCATCCATGGATCTCAACGCACTTTACTTTCAGACCCTCATGAAGCATAATTCCCATTCACCAGATGGGGAAACTGAGGCATGGATGAATGACATGACCTGCCCAAGCTCAAGGTGGGAGCTAGTGGCAAAGTTGGGAACAGAGTTCAGCAGTCCTTGCTCTAGCCCAGCAGTTCTCACACTGCGGGTTGGGACCCCAAAGTGGGTCGGGACCCCCATTTTAATGGACTAGGGTCAGTCCTGGGTGGCAGAGCTCAGGTTACAGCCCCACTGCCTGGGGCTGAAGGCCTTGGGCTTCAGCTTTGGCCCCCCCCCTGCCCAGAGTGGTGGGGCTCAGGCTCCCCGGGCAGCAGGGTTTAGACGGGCTCAGGCTTCTGTCTCCCCCCCCCCCCACCCCCCTTACAGGGGCCCTGTAGTCATTTTTGTTGTCAGAAGGGGGTTTTGGTACAATGATGTTTGAGAAGCCCTGCTCTAGCCAATAGATACAAATACCAGTAATAAAAGCCCCAGGCAGGCTTTCCAGAATCCAGCTCTTTATCAGTGTGTGGGAAGCAAGGCAAAGTGCTGCCAATGCACTGGAAGGGCGGCAGGTGGCAAAGTGCAAAGAGGTACAGATCAAAGGAAGGAGGAGCCAGTAATGGGTGGGGGCTGGAGTGTCTTAAAGATCTCTCCATTGCAGCGTGAGAGGAATGGAATGCTGAGTACACCGTGTGCGTTGGCAGCTTCCCAAGTTCACACCTAGTTCGCATAAAATAGAGGGTGTTGTTTAAGGATGTGTGAAGTGCAGCGAAGGTATAATGAAGGTGCAGCCTGTGAAGACTACAAGTACCAGAATGCAATGCTACATGTACTCCACGGATACGTTGCAGAATTCTGTCAGCTTCAGTTTGGCCAGCCCCTCATTTGGATTTAGCTGGTAAGAGATTTGGGGCAGTGAGTCTCTCCACTGTATGTACAGCGCCTAGCACAGCGGGGTCCTGATTTATGGGTGGCATCTAGTAATACAGTACTGTACAAGTAATTGTTCTTGAGCTGCCATCTAGTGGTAAAACTTGGGGATATGTCCTGGCTTGACCCTGCAAGTGTCTGATTTATAATCCCAGCCTGTTCCATCCCTGCCTGTTCTGGGAGTTGTGGTGGTACAGCATGGAAGATGGAATGGGGGGCACTTTCATTGTGAACACCAGATCAGATCCAACATGGGTCAGTGTGACCTGCCGGCTGGTCTATAGGAAGTGTGTGTGTGTTGTGTTATGTACCAGGAGGTGGCAGCCCAGTCCCTAATGCAGAAGTGTCCACACTGACCAATCACAGCTCACCCGTGGGCTGGCTGGCTTTGCAGAGAGGCTCCCCTAGGGCCATGTGGGGAAGTTTGCCCTGCCTGCGCTGGGCCTGTCCTGGGGATAAATGCTGAGATTCCCTCTCTAGGGCTGTGTACTCAGGGTCTCTCAGCAGCACAAGGGGTGAAACCCCTCTCTAGGCAGAGGGTCCCACACAGGCCCTGTACCCTGGAAAGGGAAGACCAGAGTGGGGAACAGAGAGCTGCTTGGTGATAATCCCTTACCACTGTATGTTGGCCTGGTGTTTTCTGTAAGTCAGTGCCTCTCCCTAGGGGACCTGTTGGGCAGGATGGAGGTGGCTCAAGCAGTGGTATGGGGATAGTGCTGCCAGCACTTAATTCTGGGGACTCTTGCTCGATCATCTGCTGAGCCCTACAAAACTGGTTTGACCAGGCAGGACAAAGCCTGCTGAGACTAACAAAGAACCTGGCAGGATTTAAAAGCTGCTCTCGGGACAGTGCAGGGGGAGGGGAGGCAGATGGAAAAGCCCTGCAGACACAGGAGCCTGGGGGAGGGCTGGCTGGAGAAGCTGGGCTGCCTAGCTCCAGCTGGGGACAGTTACAGTAGAACTCTAGGTCAGACACGTGCGTGTACACTCGTTGTTCTAAAATCCTTCTCCCTCTAGTTCTTTGTCCCTGCTGTTAGACAATCTGCTGTTTGCAGAAAGCACCGGATTCCTGGTCACAGGCTCCCAAAGGGAAGAAATGCAGGTGCCCCAAATGCCCCCAGTCTGTCAGAGTTACAGGGCCCTCTCTGGGCTCCGGCCCCTGCCCATCTCCGGGCTGGGAACGTGTAATGCTGACAGACCCCGGTTGTCAGCAGATGGGATCGAACCTGGGGTCTCTGGAGCTTGGTGCATGAGCTAAAGGCTGTAAGCAGACTCATTAATTGCTCGCTCTCTAAGTGGTCTTGGTGCCACTAGATGGGACAGAACACCACACCCAGAAGGTGTGTGGGTTACAAACACACCCCTCGGGCATCAGGCCCCCTGCCCCTCTCTGGCCTGGGCACGCACCATTCCGGTATCAGGCCCCTTGCCCCTCTCCGGCCTGGGAATGCACCCCTCAGGTGTCAGGCCCCCTGCCCCTCTCCGGCGTGGGAACACACTCCTCGGGCGTCAGGCCCCCTGCTCCTCGCCGGGCTGGGAATGCACCCCTCAGGGCTCAGGCAACCCTCTGAGAGCAGGAGCCTCTGCTACCACCTGCGTGTCACCCTGCAGGGCCGATGGGGCTTCGGGCTCCACAGGTGACCCAGCCAGAGGCTTCAGAACTAACCATTCCAGCACTTCCCTTAAGGCCTCTGAAGGGGAAGCTGCCTGCTGGCCATCTTGTACCTCCGACCCACCCCAGACAGCCCCCTAGTGTGATGGGGTCTGCAGTCCCTCTCTGGCCAGGAAGGGGTTTGGGAGAGCCTGTGGGCTCAATTAGCTGCGCCCCGTTATACTTGCGAGCGGTGCCAAGTCTGGAGGGAGGAGTTAAAAGAGGAAAAGCCCAGCTCAGTGGGAGCTGACTGGGGAAAGGGGTAGATCTCCTGGAGGGAGGCCAGGGCAAGCCTGAGACTGCTGGATGCCAGAGCCTCCTTGGGGCAGGTGGGCCTGGCGTAGGCTTTGTCCCCTGTGACTAATCCACCCTCCTTCGGACATCCTTGGAGGAGTGAGCATTGGAAGGGGCTGGGAGGGAGGCCTAGAGACAGGCTGAGCTAGGAGGTAGCCCAGGGAGGAAGCAGTGGGGCTGAATAGACAGAGCTTAGCTGCTTGCTATAGGGTCCTGGGTTCCCTGTTGGCTCCCAGGGGATGGTGGCGTGAAGGACCCCGGTGACAAGGGCTGGAAGGCCAATAAAGTCTGAGGTGAGGCTGAAGGCTCAGCAAGAAGCCAGGAGGCTGCTGTTGAGCTGGACTCAGTTTACTTCCAGAGAGGTGGGACTCGCTGGCTGAGTCGCAAGAAGCAATGGACGACTGCAGGGTTGGAGCAGCTGTTGGCGCCCGTGGAAAAAACCCTGCTATGCCATGCTCAGCCAGCAGGGTGCACGCCCATGGTGAGTTCCTCTTCTACACCGTGTGAGTGGCATGTGCACAGATATCACTGGTCTACAATTTTTGAGAAGTCGTCTGCTTCAGAGATAAAATGTGCTATTTATTATGTATTTTGATGTGCTGAATTCAAATATGACAATTAAAACAACTGATTGGCTTCTGTTTCTAAGATATTTAAGTTTTTACATTTTATGTCTATGTATATTGTGTAGATAGAGTTTTAATCATAAATTGTAAACCTAGGTCTTTTCATGTGTTTATGGTTGCTTTACATGATAATAGTTCACCTGTCCTGTTTATGTAACACTTTAAAAATCAGCAAAAGGGTTATATAAATCAAATTTATTATGAAACAAAAGGCAAAAAACTATTATGTACATAGTTTAGTCCTATTCAGTGTCTACTCGGCGCTTCTTGGCTTGTCTCTTGTATTCATTAAATGGAGCATCTCTTGTCACTGTCCAGCAATAGTCTGCAAGCATTGATGGGCTCCGTTTGCCCTGATAGCGTTTCTCCATTGTTGCAATGTCCTGGTGAAATCGCTTGCCGTACTCGTTGCTCACTGCTCCGCAGTTCGGTGGAAAAAAATCTAGATGAGAGTGCAAAAAGTGTATCTTTAGTGACATGTTGCAACCAAGGCTTTTGTATGCCTTGAGGAGGTTTTCCACCAACAACCTGTAGTTGTCTGCCTTGTTGTTTCCGAGAAAATGTATTGCCACTAACTGGAAGGCTTTCCATGCCGTCTTTTTTCCTTGCCACGCAGTGCATGGTCAAATGCATCATCTCGAAGAAGTTCACGAATCTGAGGACCAACAAAGACACCTTCCTTTATCTTAGCTTCACTTAACCTTGGAAATTTTCCACGGAGGTACTTGAAAGCTGCTTGTGTTTTGTCAATGGCCTTGACAAAGTTCTTCATCAGACCCAGCTTGATGTGTAAGGGTGGTAACAAAATCTTCCTTGATTCAACAAGTGGTGGATGCTGAACACTTTTCCTCCCAGGCTCCAATGACTGTCGGAGTGGCCAATCTTTCCTGATGTAGTGGGAATCTCTTGCACGACTATCCCATTCGCAGAGAAAACAGCAGTACTTAGTGTATCCAGTCTGCAGACCAAGCAAGAGAGCAACAACCTTCAAATCGCCACAAAGCTGCCACTGATGTTGGTCATAGTTTATGCACCTCAAAAGTTGTTTCATGTTGTCATAGGTTTCCTTCATATGGACTGCATGACCAACTGGAATTGATGGCAAAACATTGCCATTATGCAGTAAAACAGCTTTAAGACTCGTCTTCAATGAATCAATGAACAGTCTCCACTCATCTGGATCGTGAACGATGTTGAGGGCTGCCATCACACCATCGATGTTGTTGCAGGCTACAAGATCACCTTCCATGAAGAAGAATGGGACAAGATCCTTTTGACGGTCACGGAACATGGAAACCCTAACATCACCTGCCAGGAGATTCCACTGCTGTAGTCTGGAGCCCAACAGCTCTGCCTTACTCTTGGGTAGTTCCAAATCCCTGACAAGGTCATTCAGTTCACCTTGTGTTATGAGGTGTGGCTCAAAGGAGGAGGATGGGAGAAAATGTGGGTCCTGTGACATTGATGGTTCAGGACCAGAAGTTTCATCCTCTTCCTCTTCCTTGCCTGACTCAAGTGAGAATGATTCTGGTGCATCAGGAACCGGCAGTCCTTCTCCGTGGGGTACTGGGCGTATAGCTGATGGAATGTTTGGATAATGCACAGTCCACTTTTTCTTCTTTGACACACCTTTCCCAACTGGAGGCACCATGCAGAAGTAACAATTGCTGGTATGATCTGTTGGCTCTCTCCAAATCATTGGCACTGCAAAAGGCATAGATTTCCTTTTCCTTTTCAACCACAGGTGAAGATTTGTTGCACAAGTGTTGCAGCATATGTGTGGGGCCCACCTCTTGTCCTGATCTCCAATTTTGCAGCCAAAATAAAGGTGATCGGCTTTCTTAACCATAGTGGTTATACTGCACTTTTGTGATGCAAAAGTCACTTCACCACAAACATAGCAGAAGTTATCTGCACTGTTCACACAAGTACGAGGCATCTCTGCTCACTTTGGCTAAACAGAAATGTGTCCCTTTGCAAAATCAAACACTGACAAATAAGAGAGTACGACACTGTATGATTTCTAGAGCTGATATAGGGCAATTTGTTCAGCAGAGTAATGTAAGCTTTGTTATGATTGCATCCAGGGCCGGCTCCAGGCACCAGCCCTCCAAGCATGTGCTTGGGGCGGCACCTGGAGCAGGGTGGTGCTCACCTGGGGAGAATGGGGCTGCGGCCGGGCTCGCCACCCTCCCCCCGGCGCTCCGGCCCCCGGGAACAGTGGAGCCGCAGCCGGGCTCGCCGCCCTCCCCCGGCACTCTGGCCGGTCCGGGAGAGCGGGGCCGCAGCCGGGCTCGCCGCCCTCCCCCGCACTCCGGCCGGTCGGAGAGAGTGGGGCCACGGCCGGGCTTGGCACCCTGCCCGCGGCGCTCCCTGCCGGGGATGGCAGGAGGCAAAAAAACCAGAGCCGGCCCTGATTGCATCATCCATGACTTCTAGGAATAACATGATGCAATTCATATCATGTATGACGCAATACCAGCTTCAGATTGCATCATTCATTGTTTTGCCTAAAAAGCAAGTACTGTCCAAACCCAGTCATAGATTTATTCATAGATCCAGTCAAAGATGTATTTTAGTCATTTCTGGTTTAAATTGAGATCGCTTCCCTTTATAACTCACTTATCCTCCGCCATTCCCAAGTCAAGGGTCGTATATACTGACCCAATAGCATATCTTGAAAACTAGAGCCAATCAACAATTTTAAGCATAATTTTCATTCTCAGTGACCCAGAATTAGTAAAGTTTGACTACATTTATTTCAGAAGCATTTTGGCTGTAGAGCAGTGTATCCAGACAGAAAACACCAGCTCAAAGGCAGGCCAACGGACAGGAGTAAATCCTGCCAGAGCAGCACCACATTTGTCCCAGAGTGCGCTGGCTGGGTGTGTTCCAGGGGTCACAACCTCTGACAGGCCCCAGCCACACCCTCTGCTCCGCTCTTAGAGCCCTGCGTGGCCACAGGCGAGTGGAGGTCCGGTGAGAGCGTTGGTTGGGACAGCAGTACAGACAGGGTCTCCGCCAGGGATCTGCCCACTCTACAAATGCAGCCCTGTCAGGGACCCTGCCCTCACCGTGGGCTAACCTGGCTCCATCTGTAGCACAATCCAGAACATATCCGTGTCTCGGAGCAAGACTCCAGGCTGGTTCTGGATCTGGCCTGAGACTGCATCCCTGCTCCAGACTGGAACTTCGTTGAGCTGGTTCCCTAGCAGGGTTGCATTTGTAGCCTAGTCAAGCTGGGGTGGGGGGATGGGCCAAGGGAAGCCACACCCCCCACACCCCTACCCCGGGAGCTGGGCCTCAGCTTGCAATGCCAGCCAAGTGCCCACAGATCTCCTAGCATAGGCAGGGGATGCTGAATACCTTAACAGCTGGGGATCGGGCACGCGCACCTAAGGAACACCGATGCTGGAGCCAGCACACAGTGGCTCCAGAGTGCGGGGTACCAGAGGGGACCAAAAGCTGCAATTTCATGGAGGGATGCAAATGGCCCCCAGGCCAGGCGGGGAGATGGGAGACACATCTGTATCCCAGGGGGATCCTGCCCCCTGCAGCCAGCAGAAGGAAATTGGGAGGCACAGAGATGTAGCTGGACAACATGCCCATGTCCAGCAGGGCAGCCACCACCATCCCTCACCCCTCCTGCCAGGCATGCAGGCAGCCCTCCCCCCAAAAAAGCAGCAGGACAGGCACTGTTGCAGGAAGTGGGAGATGTCCTGCAGGAGGGGGCCCTGTTCGGAGGCCAGGCCACCAGGGCGAAGCGCAGGAGACCAGCACCCGCCTGGGCACAAGCTGTGAACCTCAGTGGGGGCTCTGCCCCCTGGGCTCCCCCTCCTGCTGCATTATGGCCTCCACCGCCGCCTTCTCCTCCTCTAGGGAGCCAGCCTCCTGCTCTGTGTCCAGCTGGGGGCTGCCTAGGTGCCACCCCCAGGGCCCACACAGCGCCGCTGCAGCTCGTGCTCTCCACCTCCTCTGGTGCTGGCCCCTCCGTTCCTGGCTTCTTCTTGGCTGGGGAAACGGGGTGGGGAGACTCATACAGAGGGTGCTTGGACCCTGCTGTGGGCTCCCCACATGTCCCCTGCCCCTCCCCACTCCTGCCTCACATGCTCGGTTCTATTTCTGATGTGCCTGAGCATTGCTCTGTCTGGATCTCAGGCACTCGCGCCACGCCTTGAACCACTCGGGCAGCACTAACCGGAGACCCCCCTAAGTGTAGCCACAGCATGGGGCTGCTGGCTTCGGCTGCTGGCCAGGGGGCTGGTAGGTAGATTGGAGGTGGCTGAGCCCCCCTCTAGCCCTAGCCATTCACTGCCTGTCTCCCTGGGGGCAGCAGCTGGTTGGCTCGGCCATTTGGAGTTGAACTAGACAAGCCGGTTTGCACCTGTTATAGGCATTTCAGATGCTTGGCTAAGAGACCTATGAAGAGGTGTCGCCGTGGCCCCACTGCTCTGCACAAGGCCCTGCACCGAAGCCTGGCAGGGTGGGATGCCCTTTCATTCACCAGCCAGCCCAAACTAGAGGCGTGACTGGCTGAAAAGCCTAGCGCACTCAGAGATGCAGGGCTCGGCTCTGCCCTTCACACTGAGACTGCTCGGGGCTGGGACTTCAAGAACGGTGCCAAGGCCGCAGACATGAGGATGCCTCCAGGGAACGCGCGCCTGCCCTTGACGCAAGCACCGCGCCAGCAAGCTGCTCTAATTGTGTCTACGAGGAGCCGCGCTCCGTAGAACCTCTGTCTCCCAGGATTGATACGTTGCTATAAAAAGCAACCTGCAATCCTTCAGTTTGCTCTATTCTGGGCTCCGTTTAGCAAGTCGCACGCTCGCCGACTCTTAATCCAGCAGAGCTTCAGGATGTGTGTGTGTGGCAGCACACATGTGTGGCTGTGCAGCTCAGCTGGGGTGGTGTGATGGTGTGTGGCTAGGGCATGTGTAATCTGCTTTGCTGGTGGGAGGTGAGAGAGAGAGAGAGGGTGGGCACGTGACTTTCTGCTTCAGTTTCTGTTGTATCTCTGTGTGACTTTGCTTTTGTGTGTGTCTCGCCCGTGAGTCCCTGCTTGGGTGGGGTCCCAGCGCAAAGGTGGATCCGTGAGCCTCTGCCATCCTGCGCGCTGGGCATGAGTTGTGAGTGCCAGGGCACGTCTGTGTGTGTGTGTGTGTGTGTGTGTGTGTTTCTTGGCACTTGTCTGATTCTCCCCCTGTGTGTGCCGTGCCATGTCAACATGGGTGAGGCTCTGCCTTTCTGTGTGCAAATCTGCGGGGAGACAGGGGGCTCATTGGGTAGGAATCGCCCGGCTCCGGCATAGAGAGACCTGAGGGATGGGGGGGCTCAGTAGGTGGGAATCACCTGGCACAGGTGTGGAGGCATGGGGGGGGGGCTCAGTGGGTGGGAATCACCCACTGTCTGAGCCATGTGGGGGGAGGGGCAGCTCAGTGGCAGACATCATAGTGTCTGTAGATGTCTTTGCAGAGCTGCATAGAAATGGTCAGAGGCGACTTCCCAAGCAGCAGAGAAGACGGCAGTGCTCCATGGAACTGACCCTGCTTCTCGGGGGAGTCAGTGGCACAACTCACTGACATCGGTGGGCGCAGGACCAGACCATACCTGAGGAATGAGACCACAGGGCACAGATGTCCAGCAAACGCCAAAGTGGAGATGGTTTTCTGAGGGAATAGGGAGAGCCGCACACAAGGAAGTGAGCAGATCCCAGTGGCCACAGCAAACCAATGAAATGTTCTGTGGGATTCTTTAGCACCTTGGGGCTAGAGCAGAAGTCAAGTATAGAAACCTTCTACCATCTCACGGGCCAAGATGTGTGTGTATGGGGGGGGGGGGGGGGGCAGAGGTTGGTCGTAGATTGGTAGGTGAGATGAGTCAAGAAGAAGGTAGACAGAAGGTAGGTTTACAAGACATGAAGCTTCAGTTTGATGCAGGCAGGAAGGCAAAGCCAGTGAAAAGATCTGAAGAAGGTCTGGACACAGTCAGAGCAGCACACCCGGTAGACAACTTCTGCGGCAGCTTTCTGGACTGGTTGAAGAGGGGATGGAGGTGAGAGTGCAGGGGAACTCAGAAAAGGGAGCTGAAAGGGTTGAGATGAGAAATAGTCAAGGCCGAAGGGGGTTTATTGGCAATGGGAATGGAGACGAACAGGCAGATGTTACAAAGGAAACAGCAGCATGGTTTAGAGACAAACATCAGTGCAGTGGGGAGATGAGTCGTTTTTGGGTTCCCAGCTTGGGACAACCAGGTGTGGGTGCTCACTGCCTCCAAAAATCAGGCCCTAAATGGAATACCCAGCATGAAATGAGTGCAGAATGGTACGGGAGAGGTGGCTGAGGAGGTGGGAAAAGAGCACGGCCTCATGCACTCTGCTGAAAGCCAAGGTCACAGATAGGGCAGACGAGACGTGGGATGTATTGATGGTCACTGGGGGTGTCAGTCCTGACTAGCACCAGGGGCTAACACAGTGCTTGTGATTTCACAGCGTTTCAGGAAGGTGTTGCAGAACCTGAAGAGACTTCCACATGGCATCTCCATGGCAATGTATGCATGCACATTCCATGCAGCCTTTGCCTAGGGACTAATTATTCCCTGGTTTTGGTGTGGAACCGGAGGCCACATCAAGAAGGTGCCTGATTGCTTGGACTCACTGGGGTAGGGGACTGAGTGCTAAGTTCAAGGGGTATGCAGCCCACCTGGGGTTTTCTAACCTCTGTGCTCCTTGCCCAAACCCAGAGCGTGGCATTCTATGGGAGGTTGGAGAATATTCATCTTAAACTCAACACTTTCCTGCACCAGGCACTCGACGCTTCTGGTGCAAACTCAGGAAACATGTACCTGGCTAAACATGAGTGCTCCCATTGTCACCCAGACTGTAACCCGACGGAAGTCAATGGGACTGCTCATGTGCTCAGGTACCTTGCTGAATCAGGTCTATGACTTTAAGGGACAGTTCTTCCCTCCATGCTGAAATTAATCTTGCGCGACTGCCCTTGGCCCACACTGCTGTAATAGCACAGAGAGAAAAGAGATCTCTCCCTGCCCTGAGAAGTGGGATGCTTGCATCTGGGCAGCATGTCTGGTTTGGTGTTCTCCCTCGGAAAATGTCAGCTTCCCTTGTCGCAGCTGGGTTCTGGGCCATGGCTCTAGTCCAGACATGGGACCCAGTAGCAGGTAAAGGTCAGTGTGGGGACATAAAATTCTGGCACATGGTATGTGGACCAAATCAAATGGGGTTAATTAAGACGCTCTGCCCAGAGGATGGCAGGAGAGGTCACCCCATTTACCCTGGCCTGGTGCAGAGAGGCTTTGGCAAGTGAGGATTCCTCACCCCATCGAGTGTAAATCAATTGTGGGGTCTTCATCAGTGGTGCTCCAATTTGTCCATCAAGATGAATAGGGGCAGGAGAAGCCCCAAAAGGGGAAGGTGGGCTAGAGGGGTACAGAGCCTGGCCCCTGTGATTACGTTATGCTCCTCGTTAAATACTGGGTCCAATACCAACTCCCATGCAGATGCTGCTTGGTGCGGTTCATCTGGGTCAATGCTATTTCCTGGATTCCTAGGGTGAAATCCTGGCCCAGTTGAAGTCAATGAGTTTTTCCATTGATTCAATGGGGGCCAGGTTTTCCCCCAGAGATTTTTCAGGTCAGAAGAGATCATTCTGATCATCTGGTCTGATGTCCTGCAGAGCGCAGGGCAGAGAACTTACGTTCTTTAGGCCTCTGAAAATCTCCATGGAATATTTTAGGAGAAATGTCAGTATTCATCCTGAGACTTCTGCATGTGGCTAACTAAATGTCCTCTCTCTCCAGCTGGAATCAATGGGAGTGGAGCTCCGACAGCTTGTCTGATCTGCTCTTCAATCTCCTACAAAGGGAAGTGCGGGTGTTTTTATTTAGCACTGGGCTCGGCAGGTTGTGGAGTGGGGAGTTCGGGCCAAGGGGAAGGCATTATAGGAGTGTTTGTGCATCGGGGTGGGGAAATGGGGTCAGGGTTTCCAGCCACGGGGAGGGGATTATAGAAGTGTTTGTGTGAGAGATGGGGGCACTGGCTTGCTAGCATGGGGTGCATGTGTGCTGTGAGGAGGGTTGCTGAACAGAATCTTACTTGAGCATCAGATATTGCTGAGCTCTTCTTCCTCTGCTGGCAGGCACCCCTACCAGCCGAGGGGCTACTTAAGTTCATCCCTAGCTGGCAGGTCAATGTGATGCTGAGCTCTCACCTTCCCAGGCCTGTTTTGCTACATCAGCGCCTGCTCCTGGTGTCCTTGGCACTATTTTTAACAGCATATGTTTGCCGCAAGGAAAGCTGATATCCATCTTGTCCATTCATCAGTGTTGCTTCCCTGGAAAGACAAAGGCTAAATTTATCCCACTCCTCATCAGCCAAGCGAGGCGATATAAATGCTCCCCGCTCCAGCCCGGTCACACACACTGACGTTGGTGGTCCGGGGGATCTCACATGTCCAACATCCACAAACAAGCCGGGGGCCAAATCCACTTACACAGATGCCAGTGCACAGACCAGCCTCAAGGCTTGTCTACATTTGAATGCTATAGTGGCACAGCTAGTATAGACATTACCTATGCCAATGGGAGGGAAGATTTTTTCTGTTGACCTAGCACTGTCTACAGGGGGACTTAGGTCGCCTTAATATGTCACTCAGGGGTGTGAATTTTTCACACCCCTGAGAGCTGTAACTGGGTCCATCTAATCTAGTGTAGAGCAACCCTTACACGGCCCAATTACCTAGGGGACACTCACCAACTCCAGGATGCAGACACCACCACGCGTACAAAACACATGCCTGCCTGATTCACATGCCCTCTATCACTCTGATCAGTGCATCTTGAGTGAATTGGATCTGGGGCTAAATTCCCTGTTGACGTAAACTGGTACAACTTCATTGGCTTCTGTGGATTTGGGCTAGTTCACACCAGCAACCTGTCTGGCCCCTGGGGTTCTCAGCTCTTCCTGACTTCATAAATGCTTTTAAATTTGTGAAGCATGTGCCAAGACACAATGGTGATGGACCCACTAAAAATGCCTCCGAGGCAGATAAACGATGCCACGCTGGGTGTTGACAGGAACTCCCCTGAATTGACATCAGTCTGTCTCATGACCATAACAGGCCTGATGCTTCCATCTTCCCCCTCCCAGCCTCCCTATATGCCAGGTTCAGAAATGGATGGCTGTAAGCCCCTGATTTCCAAAGAAACCTGGTATATTAGGCTGAATGCTACAGCGCACTAAGTCCTTTCCTAAGGATTTCACATTCAATGGTTTCCATCACCACTAGGTGGTGTAGATCTGCTGCTAAATTTTTTCCATGGCAAAAGTAGATGGATGTTATCTTGTTTTAACAGAGAAAAATCAGGGACACTGTGGTTAAATACCTCCTTTCCTCTTCCCTGCCTGGATGCATCAAGACAAGGTCAGGTCATGACAGCAACAGAGGAAAAGGCTATTACTGAAACCTTACAGAAGTCCCAGCAGCCGCCTCTTCCAACTGGCTTGGAAAGATTCCTACAAACAAACTTTCTGTCCCATGAGACTGAAGCCAGCTCATCTTATATTAGGCATGCCCAAACTTTGCCTAGCTGGGAGCCACGCATTAGCAACTTCCAGAAGCCCAAGGGATCAACTTTAATTTGTATAAAATTGTGTGACCCCTGGAGACTACATGTCCTGGCATGCAATGTGCTACCTTGATCCAAACAACCCTTCCTTATGCATCAAGATGGAGCACTGCATGTAAAGTTTCAAGGGCCATGCTTTGTGTATTAAAGACCAGGTCAGCTGCAGGCTACATTCCAGAACCCAGGGAATGGGATTCAACCCACAGGCCACCCCACGTCCACCCCTGTATGGAGCAAGGTTCGAATTGACAATGCTGAGCCATTCTAGTGGCCATGGTCTTTCATCTGGTCTCAGCATGGGTGTCATTAGAGGGGTCCTGGAACTGTCAAGTCAGCTGTTTCCGAAACAAACACTGCTCTTGCTTCACGTGGTGATGCCAGGAGGTTTGCCCTTGCAGGTGCAGCTGGTCATGAGTTACTGTTCCCTGGGTCTGGTTGTTTGCAGGTTTTCCTGCTGAGTTCCATTAGAGTTCATCCATTCCAGCCCCTCCGCCCTCCTGGCATGTGCCCTATTCCAAGGGGATCAGTCAGGATCAGGTGAGGGAGAGTGATACTAGGCAGCACTTGTGTGTTTGCAAACAGACTGTGGTATGCGCTGTCTCTAGGGAAGGTCTGGCTTATACTTTATACTGTTTGGAAAACTTGGGCCCAATCCTGTGAGGCTGTGAGTGCTCTCAACTCCCTTTGAGGTCAGCAGGAGCACAGACTTTTGGGTTAAATCTGGCCCCAAAGTGAGGATTCATTAAAGTTGTGCAAAACTTACAACTATTACAGATGTTTCTATTAAAAAAAATAAATTTTACCAGAAATCAAATGAACAAAAGTGTTTGCAAGCTAAATATTTCAAGGGCATGTTAGTGCATGAAAGCCCTCGAGTGAAACTCACCACTTGAAACTGGAAACAAAAAGTAAAAGGAACTGATCTGTGTTTAATGACCAGGTTGACTGAAAGTGCATTGAGAAAACAGGCATTGAGAAAACAGGCGTATTAAATCTTACTTGTTTATTAATGATCATTATTATTGCTTTGTGCTGATAATCTGTATAAAACATACATAAAGACAGCCCCTGTTTATTACAATCTAAGGCCCCGATGCTGTAATTGGATCCGTACCAGTGGCTTCAATGAAGTCTATGGACTTTGCATGGGTGTCAGAATGTGTGTATCTGGATCTGACTGCAGAACTGGAACCATAGGCCAGAGACACGTGGAAGGAAAAACATACTAGGACAAACAGAGACAAGGGTAGTTTAGGGTATTAGTGAGATTCCACTCTAAAGGGTCAGAGTTTTAAGTGGGTCTTGAATGACGTGAGCATGAGCAGGGGGAAGCAAATTGGATTTGTAAAAATTCCTGGTCCATTTGTGCTTTGGGTCTTATCTGTGGAGCAAGACATGCTTCTTGGAGCAGCAGCCTTGCTCCACAGGTGGGGAACTGTATAAGGCAGGATTTCAGACTCACTAATCTATAATAGTGTTGGTAACCCAGCTGCCAGGCCCAGATCCTGCAAGGCCTTACTCCTGGGCTTAACTTTAGGCTGTGCAAACAGCACAATGACTTCAGTGGGTGAAGAAAAGGGAAGAGCCTGCCTGTAAGGTTTTCTTGAATTGAGGTGTGTGTGTGTGTGTGTGAGGGGGGGCAGTGTTTAAAGATGTGGGATAACATTTGCAAAGGCAGCCTCCCAAACCCATGTTTAGGCACCTCAAAGAGGCCCGATTTGCAGAGGAGCCAAGCAGCCCCCGTCACAGTCCAGCGGCCTTTTGTCTGGCTGCAGGACCCAGGGTTTGAGGAAGCTCGGCAGGCGGGTTTGCAAATGTCAGGCTCCGAGTTTAACCTGGCGATGCCCCTCTCCTGGACAAACAGGCGGTAACCTCCCTTCTCTCTCTGCAAGTCCCACACGCCAGCCGGAGCCAGGCACCCCGCCCCCTGGCCGAGCCAGTCACAGCGGCGGCTGGGCTCCGACTGGCTCCCCGCTCGCCGGGGTTGCGGCTAAGGTTTCTCTCGCTGCTCTGTCCCGGCTGGCTCCCTAGCGGCGGGCAGGTATTTCCACCCTCCACGGCTCCCCCAGCACAGGGCCGGCCGGGCTGCCTGCGCTGCCAGATGCTTTCCCCTAGGGGTCGGTGTGAGCGAGGGCTCGGCAGCAGGATGCGGCGAGCGGCGGCACCGGAGTGAGGGAGCCGCACTCGCAGCCCAGGGGCAGCGGCGTGGGCAGCGCGGATCGCTGGCTCCCGACCTTCCGGGGGCACAGGCAGCCCGGCTGCTGGCGGGAGAGAGGCGGCGGGTCCCTCGGCCCAGCGGGGCCTCTTTGGAAGCGGATCAGGAGTTGGAGGCAAACTCCTGTGAGCGGCCGCCGCGGGGACGGACAGATGTGAAGGAAAATCCCGCCGCTCCGGGTCC
>NC_048307.1:30416154-30448072 GCF_013100865.1 Trachemys scripta elegans
GGGCGACGGGGGGGAGGGAGGATTGGGCAGGTAAAGGGGGCGCTGGGGGCACGGGAAGAAGGATGCGGCAGGGAAAGGGGGCGCTGGGGGCACGGGAGGATGTAGCAGGGAAAAGAGGCGCTGGGGACACGGCGGGAACGGGAGGCAGAAATCTCCTTGCCAGCCGAGCTGTGGCTCTGTAAAGTTTCTACCCTGCAGTGCGGGGTCGCGAGCGCGGATTCTCTCTTAGGGCGCCCATCCTATCGCCTCGGGCCCTGGCGTCAGTGCTGGGCCCGGGCAAGTGCGGACCTGGGTGGGGCGAGGTGCCGCGGGGCTCCGCTTTCTCTAGTGAGTTTTGGCCTCCGGCGCTAGCCGCTAGGCAGGGCAGCCCCCACCCCAGGTCAAGCCTCAGTGAAACCGGCGTCATGAATAGGTAACCTATCTGCCCGCAGCACCTGATGTCCGGGGCCGGGGGATTTCTTTGTCTGCGAGCTCCCTGTGCCAGGCCCGGAGCGGTTCTCCTGGCCAGGGGGGCTGGCAAACAAAGAAAGTGCAAAGCAGAGCTCAGGGCTCACCGCCTGAGGACCTGGCACCTTTCCCCCAGGACAGGGTGGGCCTGGAGCCCAACGAGGAGATTCCGTGTTTGCGGTAGGCTTAACTGGGCAGCTGGAGGTTACCTTAGTGACACATTTACTACAAAACCAGTATTTGCTGGGGATTAGCAGCTGCGTTATAAATAAATTGGCCTTTGGGTGAAGACAAAGTGTAGTGTCAATTTATCAGATGCAAGGGGCTCTGTCCTGTCCTAGGGAGCTGGGCTCAGCCAGATGGTTTTATTACTCACAAGGCACCAGACAGGGTGTTTCACAATCAACAGAATGAATCGCCATAGAGTTTATGGCTCTCACACTGCTGATCAGAGGCCACAATGATGGACAGGAAGGGAGAACCCAAACAGAATGGAATCCCCACCCACTCGATTCCTATGGTACTAAGGGCTGGGCAAAGGAACATGGGATGTGTCTGCCTTATTCAGTTCCCGTCCCCCAAACAAGCTTTGTTGGCTGGCTCCTGCAGATCCCAATACCACGTTTGGGTTTGGTTCTGGTCTGTCTCTTCCCAACTACTGTAATTATTTCCGTAATCCACAATGTACTCCCTTTGTCTCCCCCCTCACCCCCCCAGATGTGTCTCTTGCGTGGCTGGGGCATGGTATTTACATGTTTCCATTAGCTAGATAGTGCACATTTAATAAAATTTACTGTGGATCTGATAAGATTATTATTGCATGGCTGATAAGGTTGTTATTACCTGTCTGTGTATGCTTAATAAGCTTCTTGGTGTAATCTACTAATAGATTTTCCAAACTGGGGGGCCAATGCTGCTCACCATGCCCATGTCAGAGGTCCTACCAAAGCTGATGGGGCTGTCACATGACCAAATGCTGCCGGATCAGGTCCAGGCCATGTGGAGCTGGGACAAATCCACAGCTCTTTCAAAGGGTCAGGTTCGGCTCCCATTTACACTGGAGGAAATCCAGAGCTCTGCCCCAGGAGTCAGTTTCCTCAGAGGAGCTGAGATCAACATCTCCACTGAAGGCAGCTCACAAATCAATAAGTGTTTACTGGAGGGGAAACAATTAGCCTCCTCAGCCTCTCTTGGGGACATAGCACTGCCATAGCATGAAAACATGTTTTGTCTCATTCTTGCCTGGTTTGGTCTCACTGGTCCCTTCTGCTTCCCCCATCTGTTTGTGGTGTCCCCCTGTTGTCTCTGTGGGGTAGGGGCCAGGTCTTTGCAGGAAGTGTGTATAGTGCTTAGCTCACTGAGACTGGGCCCTCTACCACAATCCAAATCATAAGCTGAAGGGACCTGATCTCCTCTTGCTTGGTGTCTCCCTCCTGCCTTGTGCTCTCTCCAAGCGCCTGTGCTGAGATTGTGGTGAACGGGCTGGAGGCTCACAAATCAGGCCCCTGAGCTTACCAGCCTGGTTGTAGCATCCCTCCTTGGGTGAATGCTGCATCTGTTTCTTCCATCCAACCACCTGCCCTCTTCAATTCTGCAGTGAGCTAGCACGTAGTGCCCTGAGAGCAGAATATGCACTAGGGCACCTGACAGGGCTTCTCCAGCTCTGATTTCCTCAGCACCCTAAGCAGTCGGTCTGCCCAGCATGGAGGCATTCTGTCTGCTGGCTATGGGCCTATGCACTCTCTTTCTCTACTCTCAGTCCAATGGACATAGGATGTCTGTCTGGCCACCTGGCTGCTCTCTCTGCCTGCCCATCCATCCTCGGGGTAGGAGTTACATCTGCCCACTTCTCTGCAGCTGGATCTGGGCTAGCCCCCTATCCAGCCCAAGCCTGTGCAAGGCCTGCCCTCTGCTCCGCCTCCAGTTGGGATCTCAGGAGAAGTGCAGCTTTTGCAGCATGGAGTGTGCCCCTGGATTTTCCTCCAGCCCTTTCCCTCCCCAGCTCCTTCCCCCACCCCCGGTTTGTTCTAGCTCCGCTCCCTCTCCTAGA
The DNA here is from genome assembly GCF_013100865.1 of Trachemys scripta elegans. Lineage (NCBI taxonomy): Eukaryota > Metazoa > Chordata > Testudines > Emydidae > Trachemys > Trachemys scripta. The sequence continues at coordinate 30,418,652 of NC_048307.1, forward strand.
AGAGCTCCTTCTCTAGTTGCCTGCATTTCTCCCTGGTTTTTTATCCCCCCAGTCTTAATGGAGAAGGGTTTTCAGAGAACCAGGAGAGAGGTCTTGCTCCTGCTTCCCAGCTTTGCATCTCAAGAGGAGACATGTGACTCTTACTTCTTGAAAAGACAGCTGAGCAGGCGGCTGGGGCAGGGAGAGGGCTTCGCAGTGAGGAAGGATGCTGTGTGAAGGGGGTGATCGGCCTCGGAAAGGGGGGACAGCTCAGTACTGAGTGGCAGTGGTAGAATGAATTCCTCCCAACCCATCCCCAATGGGAGTACCGAGGGGGGAAGGGAAAGTAAGCAGCATGGATTTACGCCCGGATCCATGCCCTCACGGACACTGCATGCATGTTGGATACCAACCATCACTGGAGACAGCAACTCCCATATCTGCTGCACAGGGTGTGGTTGGAGCTCAAGCCTTTGCTCAGGTGTGAGGGTGAGGGTGAGAAACCACGCAAACCTCACTGCCCAGGCTGCTAGTGCCCTGAACAGCCTACAAGGTGCATATGGGGATCACTCCTCCCAGGCAGCCCGTGTATGAGCAGCTCCCAGAAAACGCTTCTCCATCAGCTGTGGCTGCCTCAGGCCTGAGCCTCTCAGTGAAGGCTTCATCGGACTCTCCCTGCTCCTGGCTGTATCTCTGCCTCCTTCTCTCCTGCTCCCTCACCTGCTGTCTGCAACAGCCTCAGCTTGCCCTCCTCGAAACCCCTTCTGCTCTCTTCTCCCATTCTCTTTGTACCTCCTCCATGGGGGGGAAAGTCTCCTGCTTCTCCTGGACTGGTTAACCACCCTCACTTCAGCCCTCTTAAATACCTCCCTGGAAGCTGTTCAGTGCTAATAGCACTCACTTATTCTGCATACAAATAATTGCCTTTCCCAGATGCATTCCACATACCCTGTAGAACCCAACCTCACCCCCATCCTGGGGACTGGCATTGTTAGACAAGGTACTAACCATACGACAGCACAAAGTTCAGATCAGTCCTTCTCCATAGGCTTGGCTGCTCCTGGAGTTCCTCCCTCAGGGCTGCTCAGCCCACACTCAAGGTTCTCTGTCCCTGTAGAGCCACTCCCGCCTTCTTTTTAACCATCTGGGATAACAAGTCCACAGAGCCCACTTAAGCTTTTGCCAGCTGGCTCAGCACGAGCTTATAGGGCAGGCTGTTTTAGGCAAACGTTGCCAACCTGTTACATTAGCAGTGTAAGTTGACATGGAAGCGGAAGAGAGGAAGGAAAAGGGAGTTGGACGGTGGAGAGAATCCATTAAAGAAATCTCCTCCCCTAGCAGCTCAGGGATTGCTTGTCCAGACTGGGTTTATCTCCCTGAGATTGTAAACTCCTTGAGGTCGAGACTCTGGGACTGGCCTGGTGTAATTGACATTAGGTGTGTATTGTACAGCACTGCGCATTGTGTTGGTGTGAAATACCCAGTTAATACTAAGCGCCTCTAAGGCTGCCTGGTCCCAGGGCAAGGCTGGGGACATCGCAGGAAGCCCAATGACCCCAGTGGATTCAGAATTCAGCAGCTACTTCAGGAGTGGTTGGTCAGACACCAGGGGAAGGAGTGGCACAACAGTGTAGCCTACACTGACTGGGTGTTAAGTGCGGGCCGACTGCACGTACATTCTAGTCAAAAGCAACATTCCCATTGGCTGCAGAGGGGCCCAGGGCTGTGCCTGTAGGGTGTGAGTCATTGTCACTCACAGGCCAACGGGGCAGAGGCACCAGCGACTAGCATGAGTGTAAGACAAGGAGTGTGAGGAGGCAGCCACTTACACTGACCTCTCCTTGTGGCCGCCTCTCCCTCTCGCAGCGTGTGGATCACCTTGGTGTTTACACACTCACTGAATCCCCCCGAGGGGTTAGCTACATTCCGTGGTGCTGGTGCCACTTCATCCTATTTTCAGAGCCACTTATTTAATCTGCACCCCTATGAACAGCACAGCTGTACTGGCCTAGGGACTCCCAGGGGAGAGGCACCTGCTCCCCTCGGGCTGCACCTGTCCCTGCACCAGCAGCTGCTGAGAGGTGCAGACCTTCCCTCAGCAGGGAAGGGGTTAAACCCCAGTTTAGATCCCTCCCTCCCTCCTCTGTGTGGCTCTTTCTTGCCCCCAATGACTGATGTGTGGAGCTGACGCAGCTGGGGGTGCTGGCCTCCCCTCCTTGTCCAGCTCCTGGATCCTCCAGCTCCTTCCCTTGGTACATGCCAGGTTGTTACACTCTAGTTTGGTGACCTCACAACCACTGCCATGGCAACGGCTTATGAAGTCACAAGCAGAGCTGTGCCGGTAGCAGGGGAGGAAGGAGAGAGGAGCCTTTGCTCTGACTAAGAAGGGATCGGAGAGTCCCCGGGCATACGGGCTGGAGCCCAGCTGTTGCTCTGGTCTGATCTCTCCTCTCCCCACGGCGGGCGGTTCTGTCTCCCTGCAGAATGAGTCCTTCTCCGAAGGAGGCTTGGGTGCCACTCTGCTTTCTCCACACCGACATTTCCACTTGATCCAGCGCTCCCGTCTGCCCCCCACTCTCAGCTTCCTTCCAGAGGGGCTGCCTATGCACCTTGAGCCCAGCAGAGCGAGGGGGCCACCATGCTGATAAAGGAGTATCGGATCTGCATGCCACTCACCACTGAAGAGGTAAGCACTCGGCTGCTCTCCCGTGGGGCACTGCGGGTGGAAGGGGCAGTGTGGGCTGGACCCCAGGCGGCTGAAGGATTAGATGGAACACTTTCCATTTGCTGTGAGGGACGTTCCAGCCCCAAAGATGCCAGCCATGAGGGGGTCTGCCCTTCCTGTGAGCCAGGCGACTCTGCCCAGTGTGAGGGGGTGCAACATAGCTGCCCTCCTGCATGCCAGAGGGACACTGCATGGGAGAGAGGGGGTGGATAGCAACAAGGGGCAGAGGAGGGGATCAGGGTTGGGAAGAGATGGTGGGGGATAGCAGCAGGTGGGGAGGAGGGAGCAGAGTCTGATGGGGGAGGAGGGGTATGATGGGGGCAAAGCAGGTGGGGGGACAGAGGTCGGGAGGGGGGAGGAGGTTCTGATTGGAGGAGGAGTGTGATGGCAGAATAGCAGGTGGAGGGGCACAGAGGTGGGGTATGGGGACTAATGGGAGAAGAACGGAATGATGGGGCGGGATAGCAGTAGACAGTAAAGTGGGGAATTGGAGTCTAATGGGGTATAATAGAGAATAGGATCACAGCAGGTGTGTGGGAGATGGGGGATCAGGGCTGGGATGGGGTGAGGGGTACGATGGAGCAGGGTGGCAATGGGGGGTGAGGTTGGGAGCTGGGGGTGAGGGGTACAATGGAGCAGGGTGACAGTGGAGCGTATGGGGGGAGCTGAGGGTGAGGGGTATGATGGAGCAGGGTGGCAGTGGGGCGTATGGGGGGAGCTGAGGGTGAGGGGTATGATGGGGCAGAGTGGCAGTGGGGGGTATGGGGGGGGGGGTGGGGGGTGAGGGGCCCAAAGGGGCCGAATGGCAGCGGGGGATAAAGGTAAGGAGTCAGGGGCTGTGAGGTGCAGGATCTTGGATCTCGTCCCCCTGTACCAAATGGGAGGATCCGGCTCAGAGCATGGGAGGCGAGGGGGAGTGTGTGTGTGTGGGGGGAGGGGGGGCGTCCTAGAGCCAGGGCTGACCAGATCCAGCCAAGAGGGGCAAAGCTTCCTCCCTTTGATGTGTGTCTGGTTGATGCAGAAAATCCCATGGACGAGGGCGAACGAGCTGGGCAGCAGGGCTCTGGGGCTGCAAGAACTGAGAGCAGAGGAGGGCAGATCCCCAGGGTGTCAGGCGGGGAGTCCTGCATGGGTGGAGAGCTGGCACTAGCACCTGCCCACCTCCCCTCTCTGGGCCTCTCCTTCTCCCTGTCAGGCGCGCTCCTGGCCGGTGGAACCCAGCCCTCCCTGGTGCCTGTCACCTGCTTCGTCCCCTCCCAGCCCAGCCAGCGGGAAGAAGTGCTCAGAACAGAGGCAGGGTCTCAGTCTCCCCAGCCTGGGGATGGGGGATCCACAGGGAAAGGGGCAGAAGGAGTGGGAGCTGTCTGCACAGCAGAGCGGGGAAGGCTCTGGGCTTCCAGCATCACATAGGCGAGGAGGGAGCCAGGCAGGAGTGTTCAACAGGCTCGGGAGCTCCCTGCACTGCTGCTGTGTGTCTCGTCCTGGGGAATTTGTCCCGTGCTTCCGGGGGCTGAGCTGAGGACGAGGCTGTAAGAGCTGATTTCTGATCCCAGTTCTGTTAGCAGTGCCATCGAGCGGTTCTTGGTGCACATTTAGTGAGTAGTTGCTGAGGTCTGGGCTCCTTCCCCACTATGCTGGAGGGGTCCAGTGCTGCAGGGTCTAGCAGGCATGGAGCTGGGAGTAGATGATCTGCCTAGCACTGCCACTGAGTCGCTGTGTGGCTGTGGGCACCTGCCTGAATTTCCCCATCTGTAAAATGGGCACAGCAATCCTGAGCCTTATTTAAAAAAACATCTGTGGAGCACCTGCTGGGGTCCACAGAGAACATTTCCAGCTGTCATATTGCATTACATCCCAGCGCCAGTATGTGTACTGCATTCCCAATGTTACGTTTCCATTGAAGCAGTTGCTGGAGTTGCCACAGAGCCGTTGAGAGATGGGGTCAGGTGGTGAGAGGGGACAAGCACGGGGTTAAAATGTGACCCACACCGTGGAAAAGTTTGGGAGTCCTCTGTTCTGTGCTAAGAGCACTGGTGTAAGCCCTAACCTGCCGGATGCTGACTGTAGAACTGTCTGTTCTCAGGGGACCTGACACTCAGGGCTGGTAGTGTGTGTGAAGCGAAAGCGCTAGGCAGGAGCTGGTGGCGGCCAGGTGTGATGGCTTCCATGTGCAGTGACAAGTGTGCGCCACCAGGTAAAAAGGCCAGTAACTTGCAGGTGGCATTTCTGAAGGCCTGCTGCAGGGTTATTTTCACTGTGGGGAAAAAACTAAGCAGAGTCGGGCAGGCTCATGACTTGGATGGGAAATCGCAGGGTGCAGTGGGAAGCCGCACTGCTGATTCAGTAACCGGTGCTCCAGGCTGTTCCCTAGCATGACCCCTGGAAGCTGCAGTGATGGATGTGCTAGAGATACCTACGCAGATAGATACATGGGCCATTGGGCTGCTGGACCCAAATCTACCCTTGCTTATGCCACTGTAAATCTGGAGTAGCGCCTATAAAGTCAAATGGAGTGACTCTGGTTTTACAGAGTTGTAACTGAGAGCAGATTTTGGTTCATTGCTGTTTGGAAGAAACAGGAAACCCAGGTTCTGAACACTTGTGAGCATCAAAACTCTGCCATCGCACACTGAGAGAGGCATAGCCCTGGCTCTAGTCCAGTGAGGGGTCATTGCACTCTACCAATCAAAAATTCCCCCAGCAGTTTCAGTTGGATACAGTATTCATCCCCACTCCCTGTCTTTAACTCTTGCACAGGATTGCTGTGCACTGTTAAAACAGCTGCTCTGTTCCACTTCAGAGGTGGCTGCATGTTAGTGGCAGGGGAAGTTCTTCCTGTATGTGTGTGTTGTAAAGCGCTTTGGGATGGATTTGGATGAAATACGCTGTGTAGGGTAATTGTAAGATCACTCTGTCCACAGGGTCCATCTCTGCCTCATGCCACAGACCTGCAACAATCCCAACTTCCCTGGCACCATATGTTCCATGGCTGGGCGCTAGCCAGACATGCTGCTCTCCCATACAAGAAATGGGCACATCATCTCTGCCCATGGCCCCATTCACGACCTTTGCTGTCGTGCCACCTACTTGGCACAGGTTTACTGAGGGCAGCTGGATCGCTGTGGGAACAGGGACTTGGTGCCAGTGGCAGACTGAGAGCCGCATGCGAGTGGAAGGCAGCTGCTTGGGTCAATCCTTAGGCTCTATCTCACCAAGCAGATTGAGGGCTGACCTGTATGGCGTGAGCGCAGGCACACACATGTCCTGGGAGCAGAGTCCTATATGGTTGATGGAAGCAGAGAGCTGCGTTTGCTGGGAGAAGTGACCTGGAGAGAGTAGGGGTGGGGGTGTTAAAGAGGAGAGCAGTGAATTAGTGGGCAGTGACCGGAGTGTGCCCCATGCAGGTAGACTTAGCGTCTAGCACAGCTAGGCCTGGCCCCAAACTCCAGCCAGTTCCACATCCAGATCTGCGTTCTTCCCTGGGAGCTGATCTCTAGTTTCCAAACTGTCCAGGAAGCGCGTTGTGGGGAGGGGAGCTCGGGCAGGCTCTGCAATGCAGTTTTGGTCTGCATCAGCCTGCTGTTCAACAGGACAAAGCGACAGCAGCTGTGGGGTGTGGGTAGAGGGGCGGAGGGGGGGGGGGGGCGAAGACTTCAAGCTGCCGTGCAGGTCTGCAGTTTGCGGGCAGGAGGGGCCGGGTGTGTATGAAAGACGGCCAGAGGGGAGGCTGTGGTTTGATAGCAGGCCCCGAGCTCAGCATGGGCCCAGGGTCAGCTACATGTGAGGCCTCCCCTGCACGGGAAGTGTCAGACAGGCAGCTTCCTGCCTCCTGCAAAAGGCCTTCGTTACCGTGGCAGCGTGCGTCATGGAAACTTCCTTATTGACAGGTCTTCTGAGAAACCGAACCGAAGGTATGTTAAGATGCTGAGCGCGGAGAGCCCTGGGCAGCAGCCCTGCATGGCGCCCACAGTCATAGCGGCCCTGCTCTCGCCCCTCCCGTCTGAGGTGCTCCAAGCTCTCTGCAAACACTCATCAATCAATGCTTGGGGGACCTGGGCATGTGAGAGCATTGCCCATGTGTTATGTATGGGGAAACTGAGGCACAGAGCCAGGCAGTGACTCGCTCAAGCTCACTCAACGAGTGGCAGAGCTCAGAACTGAACCCAGAAGTCCTGACTCCCCAGGCCCCTGCTGTAACCATTGGGTGACACTTCCAGTCCTTATGGGGCTGTGCTGGTTTTTGGCGCTAAGGGAAGGGATCGGCATGTAGGATTTGCCAAGGCAGATGGACGCATCCCGGCAAACCCACTTAGGCCAGCATCTCCCCAACTTTTCACAGGATGGGGCAATGCTATTGCCATGAAGGGGTGTGTGTGTAGGGAGTGATGGGGGGCTTGCGTTGGCCTATTCCCCCCACACACACACACTCACACACAGCTCATGCCCGGAAGCCTGAGATTCGACTGCTCTTATAGTGTTCACTTGTTTAGCTCCTCTGCCCAGTGCAAGTCCTCCCTAAGCCTGGCCCCTTTGGGCATGATTTTCCGAGGTGAGCGCCTGCAGTTCCCACTGACTTTGGCTGGAGCCGTGGGCACTTGGCACCTCTGACATCCAGGTCAGGGGGGTGGGACCTGTGTGGAGCTTCTCCCAGCTTCCCCGTGGGACGCATCCTCAGGCTGGGGCAGCCCCCCGCTAACCTTTGGGCCTCTGAGCACCCACCCACTCCGCAGGAGTGAGCTAGGGAGAGTGATGCCATCTCTGTCAGTGGTCAGCTGGCACCACTGCAAGGGGAACCTCCTGGTAGCTGGATGCTTGTGTTCTGGGTGCCCTGGAAAAATGGGGCCCTCTGCAGCATCAGAGGCCACCTCCGTTGTGTTTGGGTATTGACACTCCAAATTGAAACCCGTGTTTTGGAGCGTAGGGGTTGCAAGGCTCTCTCTTGGGCCAGCCGGGGTCACTGCAGCAGATGTATTATTTGTATTGCTGCAGCGCCTATAGGCCACAACCGAGATCCAGGCTGTGCTAGGCGCTGTACGGACACCTAGGAGCCTACGCCCCGGATCTGAATTCGCTATTAGAACTATGGCAAAAAGCCTTTAGTGGCCTACAAGGTGAACTTACGACTTTTCCCTAATGCTAAAAACAATTGGCTTGTGATTGATTAAATACAACAGATTGAGGATTCCTGGCTGTGGCACAACAGGCCTGGGGTGATCTGGGGAAGCTGGCCGTGGCAATGCATGTGCTGATGGGATATAATTCAAAACCGCATGCGCTCCTCAAGCAATTAGTCTCTTTTAGCACGCAGTATCGTAGGATGAGGAGATCCGAGCTCTGTAGTGTTGTCAATAATTATTCCATGACTAATGCTGTGCATTGTCATTGCTACAGCTAGCTGTGCCTATGCCAGTAGCATAATACGCGGCTCCAGAAGGGCTACGAGTATTTACCACTAGTAACCTACAATATATTTACAGGCAGCTACTTTTAGAAGCAGATCTTGACCTTATTCATGCTAACTGCTGGAGGCGTGTGCTAGTAGTGATTCCCCACGAGGATAGCAGCAGTAGCATACAGCACAGTGCCCATGCTTGCAGAGAGCTGTGAGGAGATCTATAGTAAGTTACACTGTCTGTGGTACAGAGCTGTGAGTTTATCTGTAGTAAGCTACCGTGCCCATAACTGCTGAGACTGTTGATAAGCTTAGTAACGTATAGGAAGCAGTAGTGGCATGCTTTAAAACTGAGTATATCGATAGTAATCTAAAACAACGATTCTCAAACTTTTGTACTGGTGACCCCTTTCACACAGCAAACCCCTGAGTGTGACCCCCACCGTATAAATTAAAAACACTTTTAAATATATTTAACACCATTATAAATTCTGGAGGTGAAGCAGGTTTCGGGTGGAGGCTGGCAGCTCGTGACCCCCCATGTAAGAACCTCACGACCTCCTGAAGGGTCCCGACCCCCAGTGTGAGAACCCCCGACCTAAAATATCTATGCTTGCTGAGACCTCCCAAGTATCCCTCTTAGAATCAATATAATATCATATTCATGTCTATGGAGAGCCATGGCTAATCTGCTTACAGCACTGGTGCTTAGGGTTCCTCTGAGCTATACCCTAGTCTCTCAATAGTAAACTGTAGTGTTAATGTTTATGAAGAGGCATAAATTCCCATCAGCAAGCCCCGGTAATTACAGTAGGTCCCCAGCATCCCTATACAAAGGTTGCTTTGTAGCCTTGATTAGAAAGGGCACATCAGCAATTTATTCAGGATGCCCACTAGCATACCTTTTTCCAAATGTACTCTGGGGACTGCAGGGCTGTCAGTTTCTAATGTGCTAAGAGAGCAAAGATTTCGTGTTAACATCTGGAGAACATTTACAGTTAGGTGAAGTGGAGATAAAATCTCTCTGGCAATTAGAATGATGAATAGGATCTTCAGTGGAACAGTAAAATAATTGTTATGCAGAAGCATCATCAAATATTTTTTTTCCGCTCCCATGTTATTTATTGAACAAAAAGTCAATGTTCTTTTCAGCAGACTCCTCCAGAAGGGGTTTATTGTGCTTGAAAAGCTGGCGAACTATCTCCAGGCTCCACTTTATAAAGGGAAACGACAGATAGGCCAAAGATGGCTCCCGGTTGCTGTGATTGGAGCTGTCACTCCTGCCATTCCCTGGTTTCAGTTGGGAGGGATCTGGTAGTACAGTACAGTGGCTAGAGCCCTGGACTGGGATTTGGGAGATCTGGCCTGCATGTATGACCTTGAGCAGCTCACTTCCCACATGTGTGCCTCAGTTTCCCCTTCGAACCCTTATCTGTTTAGATTCTAAACTCATTGGGGCAGGGACTGTCTCGCATGATGTACAGTGCCTAGCACAGTAGAGCCCTAAATCTCCGCTGGAGTCTATAGGCGCTACTGTAATACAGCTGTTTATAAAAGATACCCATGGCAAGATTGTGGCCTGGAGACATGGCATTCCAAGCAAGCAGCGTCCCTCCCTGGACACCCTGAGAACATCCTGGTTAAAATCAGGTCAAGTCTGACATGTGCTGAGCAAACAGTCCATGCAGCCAGTGGAGGAGCACTTGGAAGCTGATCCGCTTGGAGCGGTTCATGTTTGCACAGCAGAAACTGGCCCTTTCTGGGGTGTTGTTTGACTGTTTGCAGTGTCCCATGTGAGCGGGAGTCTCTGCTAACACACTCCATCTAGCCTGGCTGGAGGCCTGTGGGTGTGCCTGAAAGAGTCTGAGTGTGCTAACCTCCTCTCCTCCCCTGTACCCCAGCTGCTGGATGGAGTGACTTACCATACGTGGCTTTAGAACTAGAACATGCTCTCCCTGCTCTAGGCCTCAGGACTGGAGGCGGCTGTGTGCCCTACTGGGACGAGCTTGGACTAGGAGCTGGGATCATCCTTGTACAGGCCTGGTGCCACAGGGAGGTTTCCTAGGGTCAGCTCCAGACATGTCAGTTCGCGCACTCGTCCTCCCAGTGAGTCAGTTGCGTTATCCACACTGGAACCCAGGATTATCCCAGCTTCTGCTCCATGCTCTTCCCAGTAGGCCACACAGCCTCCTCCGATCCCGAGGTCTGGGGCAGGGAATGCGTGTTCTCTTCACTAGCTGTGGGCCAGGGCCGGCTCCAGGCACCAGCTTAACAAGCAGGTGCTCGGGGCGGCCAAGGGAGAGGGGCGGCACCTGCGGCAATTCGGGGGGTGGCAGGTCCCTCACTCCCTCTGGGAGCGAAGGACCTGCCGCTGAACTACTGCCGCTGCCGATCGATTTTTTTTTTTTTTTTTCGCTTGGGGCGGCAGAAATGCTGGAGCTGGCCCTGCTGCGGGCGATAGATTGAGGCATGGTTAGAGGCTTTGAAATGAGATCATTGCGGGGAGAGGCATAGACCCCAGTTACAAAAAGAAATGGGCCTCAGCCCCATGCCATGGGTAATGCCAGCGCTCCCTGCTCAGCCCAGAGGACTGTCAGAACTGCAAACAATGGAGTGTTTCCAGCCGCAGATCCCCCAGCTCAGAGCTCTCAGTCAGCCCTGGTTGTTTGTCTATGATAGCAGCAGGGCAGGGGTTGCTTTCTGGCTGAGCAGGAGAGTTAGCCAGGGATCCCAGGCCCAAAGGTCATTGTGTGGATGTAGCGCTTTCATTACTCACTGTAATTTGTATTGTAGCAGCAGCTAGAGTCCCTGAGCAAGGTCAGAGTCCCCTCATGCTAGGGGCTGTGAGCCTGAGAACTGACAGGCTAAACGGACAAAGGGCTGGGGGTGGGAAACTGAGGCACCGGGAGTTGAAATGACTTGCCCACGGTCATGCTGCAGTTCAGCAGCAGAGCTGGGAATAGAACCCAAGTCTCCTGAGTCCCAGTCCAGTGCCTCTGTTAAGCCCCAGCCCCCTCTGTACAAAGGGAGCGTAGTTTCTCTAAGGCCCCACCCACTCGTTGGGAGAGAGCACTGCACCATGGCTTAGGTTTGCAACGCCTAGGTATCTGACCAGGTCTGGCTATAGTGCCTTTTCCTCAGCCTGACTGAGACCCTGGTAGCGTGCCCTCAGACTGTGTCCCCAGGGAGATCCCCACCAGGAGGGAACAGCTCTATCCTCCCCGGCCTGGGGAGAAGGTGGGGAGAAGCGAGCCCTGGCCTGGTGCCGCCGAGGCTCCTGCAGTGGCTGGCAGGTGTGAACGGACATGCTCTCCGCTGATAGCTTATCTACTCAGCCCTGTTTCCATGTGCCGCACTCGTTATTAATATTTACACAGGCAGCAGCGCTAGGTAATGGATGGGAAGGCTGAGCTGCTGCTGACAATGGAGGCTGACTCAGCTAGCCGCGGGGAGACGCTTCCTGGGCAGCTAGAACCTTAGTACAGCCCCACGGCCTAGTAGGGGGAACTAACACCCCGGCTGTGCTCCCCAGCCCGTGCCTACCAGGATCCTCTGCTGGGAGAGGCTCGGACAGGAGCAGCTGGGAGCTCCCCTGCATCCAGTGCTCCTGTCCTGCTCCCTTCAGCACCCCCTGCCAGGAGAGGCCAGGACTGCAGTGGGTATGAGTGGCTGCAGCAACTCCGGCTTGGGGAGGATAACATAGGATCCTCCCCTCTTCCTGCTCTCTGCCTGTGCCCAGCTGGGACTGGTTTGGGGTCAAGGCAGGGATCCATTGAGGTCTGTGATACGAACAAAGGCCAGACAGTTACTTCTGGGGCAGCAGGAGGACCAGCGCGGAGGGAACAGGGAAGCCAATTGGAGGGCTGAGAGCCTAAGGCTCAGCCCCACCCTTTTCATCCTCAGGAAACAATAGAAAATCCAGAGGCCTCTAATGAGGGCTGATTGAGTTCCTCTGAAAGGTCCCACTTGGTCCGTTCCCCCAGATCTCCTGGGAGGAAGGAGGATGGCTGGGGGTTTTGTGGTGGAGTTTGAAGAGCTGCTTGGAAGGTGAGAATAGGGGCAAATCCCTCTCCCCCCCGCTCATGGGGGCACAGAGGTCTTTGCCAGCTGCAGGACCACGGCCATCCCCTGTGGAGATATGGGGGTGGGGGATTCCAGGGGCTATACCCCCTCTATCTGCAGGATGTGTCAGTGGGCAAGGCTGGTGGATGTGCCACAATGCCCCCCCCCACCCCTCACTGAGAGGTCACATGGGGTGCCACTGAGTAACATGAGGTGCTGTCACCCCTTCCTTCTCCTGCAGACAGCCACGCCCCGTTTCTCCCTGCTTTGCTGAATGCTGGCGTTCAGCCTGGGTGCTGAGCCCTGTTGTGCCACCTCTGTCCCGTCCCCCCCCATGCAACTCTGGGTGCTGCCATCCCCAACATGGGCCAGGCTCCCACATGGTGGCATCGTGAGTGGTTTGGCGCAGCCTCCTTTTGCTTGGGGTTGGAGCATGCTCAGTGGGATGGCAGGAAGGTATGGGACCCACCTGCTCTAGAGAGGCCTTCAGCTCTGCTAGGCCTCAGCTTGCAAGGAGCGGCCAGGCCTTTTGCTCAGCCATGCCAGCTGGGGCGAGGAGGCCGAGGGCAGAGCCAATCACAGTCCCCCACTCCAGAGCCTCCTCTACCAGCTTGCTGGTGCTGCCATGGCAACCCAGGGCTGCACTCTCCCCACACCCTGACCCCCAGACTGTGGCAGTGGAGGGGAGCTGGGTGCTGATTGCATCCCCTGGGTGGTGTGCACAGCCACTGTGCACACCACCCAGGGGATGCAATCAGCACCCCCCCATACAGCAGATGCTGCCCTCTAACTGGTGAATGAGCGGGGGGTGGGGGCGAATGATGAGGTGTGACTGGCCCCCCTGAGCCGCCCTGAAGGTCAGGATACGGGCTGGGTCTGAACCCGTTTCCCCTCGCTATGGTGCTGGTTCATGCATGGGGCCCTGGAAGGGCGGTTTCTGGGGCGAGCGGGGGTGTGGACCCTGATGGCTCTGGGGGTGAATGACATGAGTGAGGAAACCACAGAGGATCTAAGAGGCAGCCCTGTCATGCAGAAGCCGAGGCTGTGGTTATCGCTCCTATGTCGCTCTGTGCTCCCCCAGAACTGCCTCAGGTCAGACTTCCCTGGGCTAGATATGCAGCCATATCCCCACCCACCAGGAGGGAGCCTCATGCTCATCTCCGCAGTGCCCCCTGCTGGTAAGTGTGGGGCTCAGCGCCCATGTCCAGCCTTCCCCTGCTAGGAGACGCTTTGCCTACCAAATCAATGGTTTCTGCACAAAGCACTGTGTCATCCGCTGCTGATGGGGGGGTGCAGAGCTGGGGCAGGGTGCAGATGCCTAGGGCTGGATGTAGATCTTGAAATCCCTCTGTCTCCCCTGGTAACAGCAACCCCTTTAGGACAAGACTGGAGCAGGGTGGAAAAGCCTAGGGCTGAATGGACGTTGGCTCCAATGCAGTGTGGTGCTGAGTGCCCCCGAATCCCACTGACTTCAGCTGGAGTTGAGGGCTCGTGGGATCGGGCCCTAAATTTCCAGTGTACCGAGAGAAGGGTGATGACAAGGTTGGGGGCTAAAGCAGTGTGCAGAGGTGGGAGCAGCCCCAGAGGAGGTGGAGTGTGAACTGCTCTCTCCCCTAGAAAGGGTGGAGCCCTGCAGTGTGGGGGTATGGACCTGCTGCTCGGGAACATGGCTGAAAGCAAGAACAGGCAGTCTCCGTTCCCCTTTTTGCCCTCAGTGTGAGCTGGGGGGAACGGGGCGGGAAGCATGATGGAGCCTTCCATTCCATGAAGCTACCGACACATGCCTCTTCCACCTAGTGCTTGCATCCCTTGACGAAGGGGAGCGCCAGCCAGCCGCGCGTAGCAACGGGGGAGTTGTGAAGAGGGTGCCAGCTGCATTGGGGCCAGTCCCATTTAATATCCTCATTAATGATCTGGCAGGGAGAGTAAACAGCAAGTTAATGAAATTCCCTGATGATTCTAAATTGGGAGGAGCCGCAAATAAGAGCCAGGGCAGAGTATTCATCCGAAGGAAACGTGGGGAGAAAAGGAGAACCCAAGGCTCAGCTTGCAAAATGCACACGAATAACACAGGGAGGGAGAAAAACAAACCATTCTATGGCGGGTGTGGAGGAGCCCTGGGTAGCCCCAGGATAGTGTGTACCGTGCACTGGAGTTTGCAGTGTGATATGGCAGGGAAAAGAAAGGCTCGTATAATGTAGGGTGGCATATGCAGCAACGTCTCAGAGTGAGTAGGCGCTAGGCTCTCTGGCCAGCTGTGCTGAATTCTCCTGTCATTTACCCCAGCGAGAGTGCAATGCTCCCCCAGTCAGCGGCAGCATTTTACACTCTTTTTGTACTGGTGTAAGTGACCCCATGTGGAGAACTGGACCATTGTGTTCATTTCTGGGCTCTGCTTTACTAGAGAGGGATTGACTAATTGGAAGCTTTTCAGCGAGGAGGAGCAAAATACCAATTGGGAGAGACTGAATGGTGGGGAAAGTTAAGTGAAGAGTGAGGAGACTGCGGCAAGTCTGCGAGGGGTGAAAATGCCAAGGCAGGAGAGGAATTGTTTGGAATGGGCTGCGAGCGGGAGTGATGGGAGCAGGTGATAAAAGGGAGGCAGGACCCCAGGAGAAAGAAGCCTGATGGAGAGGTCTGTGGCCAGTCTCCCAAGGAAGGGGTAGCAGCCCTTGGAAATGTCAAGCTGTGCCAGGCAGAACGCTACTCACTATAGAGTTGGGAACAATCCCGCCTTGGCTGAAGAGGGGTCAGAGGAGCTGCATGGCCTCCTCTCGCTCTCACCCTGCGCTTTTCAGCAGTGTGGAATCCCTGCTCATGTCCCCTCTTGTTGCAGTACCGCGTTGGACAGCTCTACATGATCAGTAAGCACAGTCACCAGGAGAGCGAAAAAGGCGAGGGTGTGGAAGTGGTGAAAAATGAGCCGCATGAAGACCCTGTCCACGGGCCCGGCCAGTTCACCGAGAAACGTGTGCACCTGTCCAGGTGAGAGCTCCTCTGATCCATTCCCTGGATGATCATCCGCAAAGCATAGGCTACTTCTGCCATTGTCCCTGGGGGCTGAGCGACGGGTTAAGGCTTCCCTAATAAACAGTGTCTTTCCTGAGTAAGGGGCCCCTGATCGCAACCCTGACATCTTGGGGGGTGTTTTATTAAACGCCATTTGACAGCTGTGGGGCTGCATCTCTCTTTTTGTTCTGTTTGTACAGCACCTTGCACAGTTCACAGTGGGCTCCTAGGTGCTACCACACTGCTAATCATAAATAATAATGTTGTGCTGTGGCTCTAGAATGGCTAAAGTACAAGCAGCAGCCGTGCACGTTCCCCCTGCATGTTGCCACCTGATCTAGAGACCCCCTCGCCTCTATGGGCAAGAGAACACAGGCTCTCTGTTGAGACCGGACCAGTTAGAGCCAGGATGATGGACGGCTTATGATGTGGACACTTCACCACAAGCCTGAGATCCCCAGCTGATTTCATACAGGGCCACCAAACAACAAGGATGGGATTTGAACCTCAATCTGGCTCTCCTGTCCCGTATGTGCCAGCTCCCCTCTCTCTCCATGCTTTTTGCATCTAGCCTTTGTTCTGGGCCTTCCAAAGACCTGGTCACTGGATCCTGCCTGTTCTCTGGGTTGGTTTCTCTTTGAAATCCCTTGGGCTCTCTCCAGCACCATCCCCCCACCACTTCTTTCTCTGACTCGCCCCTCACCAAACACACTAACTCCAGTACAACTCAGCCAATCATTCGCATTGGAGAGGTTGCTTTCACCCACCCCCAGGAGCAGAATCCCAAGAAGTGTGTGACATATCTGCTACAGTGACCCGGACTTCTTAGTAGCAAGAGCTCATGAGGTTCTTGCTGAGCTGGTCTCTATCCCCAGCTGCTTTGTGCCCTTTCCTCTTGCATTTCAAGGTGGTGTTCTATCCTCCAGGCAAAGTTCTCCTCTTGTGTTAGGTCCTGGATGGTCCTGATAGGGAATCCTGCTTCCTGCAAATGTAGCTCACAGGACATCAGTGGTTGCAGAAATAATTCTTGGGGCCCATCCAGGCAGCACGTCCCAGCATTGTCTCACACTAGCTGCCGCAGATGAATGTTCCCACCTGCCAGCAGGAGGAGCCTGTCCGTCAATATCCCCTTTACTCCGGCTCAGCTTTGATTCCTACTCCAGCCCGCATGTCCCCTTCTGAGCCTCCTCGAGTGATCCTTGAGCACGATGGATTAATAGCTTCCCTGATCCCAGAAAAGGCCACTTTAGCTCTGCAACTTGAGAAGCAGCAGCCGGGCCAGGTGTCTCCCTAATTTATTGGCCCTCGTTTGGTAGCGGCCTCCAGGTGTCTGAATCCTAATGAGTTCCTTAAGGCGAATGGCGGCTGCTTTGGGGCAGCATGAGGAGAGCTGTGCTGGGCACTCAGGTAGCTCTGGGAAGCCACTAGGGGCTGTGGATGCTGCAGGTCCGGTGTGCTTTGCTCTTGGAGAGCTCTGATCTGAGCATCCAGGCGCTTTGCTAACATGAGCGGAACCTCGCAGTGGGTCACTCTCCTTGTCCCCACCCCACATGTGGAGAGAGCGGGGAAGTGACGTGCCCAAAGCTACCAAGTGGGTCAAAGGCAGCGCTAGCAATAGACCCCAGGAGTCCGAGCTCCGAGCACTAGATCACGCTATTGTATAAATCTTCCCAGAGCGCCTGCTGCCAGTTTACAGAACCTGGCGGTAAATGGGTACCATGAGCAGGGCAGGACGGAAATTGCAGGGGCTTGTCCCTGAGGATTACTAGGCTCTGTTCACCGGGGTTGGCAGTGGGCCATCCCTGCACATTCAGAGAACTCAGCCATCTAAGAATCCCCTGCTCCCCACCATGGTCATGTCAATCCCTAACCCCAGTCAACCTGTTCCAGTCTGCAGTAAAACCAAACAGAGCTGGAGACAGAGATTCAAATAAAAGCAAGTCAAAGGGTTTGGAAATGAAAGGTTACAAGTAGAGAGATACATGAACCCCACTCGATAGCCTGTACTTATTCCCAGGTTACTTTCCCATCTAAGGTATTTTTCACCCAATGGTTAGTCGTTGCAATGCTTGTCCAGTTCAGAAAGTTGGAATCCACCTTTCATGAGACACCCTCTCTGGCAGAATTTCTCCTCTGTAAAGGAAACAGCTCACCCCACCACCAATTCTTCTGCTCCTCTATAATCACAGGCTATTGTCTCTTAGCCCAGGGCCCCACCTCTTCAGAGAATCCTCCTGCAGTTCCTTTGTTTTTGTAAATGCCCAAGTCTCCACCTGGACCATAGTAAATACATTGCTGTCTTCCTGGAGGGATCTCCATTATCCTTCGCCCTGAGACCCCACCTCAGCACAGGAGACAAGACTCACTTTGCAACCTAATAGTCTACATTTTGCATCTCTCTTAACCTATTAGTCCTGTTCAATCCCCATGCAGTAACCATGACTATCAGCTAGTTCTTAGCTTTTATCCCCCTCCGGTGAAACATGGAGAAGATGGAGTAATATACCTGCCTGGGTAGGTCTGTATCACACTCCCTATGGCAGAGAAGGAGGTCAAGGCTGTTTTCTGACCCCCTTTCCCACCCCACACACCTCAACCTTTTGCCCCAAAGATCCAGTGAGACTGGAAGGAGCAAAGGCTCTGTCTAGCAGCCCTGCCCAAGAAGGAAAACTGTGTCAGTCAACTGATGCCCCATAGAGAGCTCTAGGGAGAAGGCCCCAGGCCTGCTCAGAGCTTGAAAGTCAGACTACAGTCCTGTGGGGAAGGCATTGCTTGTGAGGAGGAGTTTGTGCAGGGATTGCCCCAGTGTGATGGCTTCTGTCCTGCTGTGCGGAGTACAGGGCACTCAGAGGTGTCAGGAGGCAAGCTCCCTGCCCCACAAAGTCTAAATGCCTTTTGGTTAGAAATCCATTTCAAACCCTGGCCAGGTACTGGGGCCATATGCCTGATCAGACTGTTGGTCCAGCTTACCTGGTGTCTGACTTCTGGCAGTAGCAGGTAGTTGACGTTTCAGCCAACCCCCACGCTGGATGCAGCACAGGGATCAGCTTATTCCTTGGTACCTGAGATTGCCTGATGGAGCAATTTGCATCTGGCCTGCACACACCTAGCGCTCCCTTCAGTTTGCATTTAGTCATGAACCTCCCTGGGGGCTGAACAGGTCTTCCCCTGTTCTGGTCAGGTGTCGGTCTGCCCCGACTCCAGAGAGAGTTGCATTCTCTCTCTCTGAGCCCTTATTGCTGAGATAGGAGATGACTCTGGGGGGCTGCTTTAGGATGAAAAATGCAAACAGCTTGCTAGTGAGCTCAGTGCTGCCACCTAGTCCAGCGACCATTGCTGTGGCCGTGCTGCAAAATACTCGTTACTAAAAGCACACCAGCAGGTTAGAATCCTACCGTGCTCCTGCACTGAGCTTTGCCAATCGCCTTGGAGAGCTAAATAAGTATTTGCCGATAGATCTGCTCAATATTTGCAGTATTCAAGCTATTCCCTATGACTCGTATAGGGAAATAACTCAGCACTATTTATCGAAGGTAACAATGGCAAGGTTTTAAGGGCCAGCACTTGTATTTTAAAGTAGCTCTTTACTGAATTATTAACAATTGTGATTAGAATGGAAAGAGCTTTAAAAATCTCATGTGCCTGCCATCACTGGCACTGGCTGTTCACTTTCTGCATACCACTCTGCAGGAGCTGGGAAACTGGGTTAGTCAGTATAGCTTCTGTATCTGGTCAGTTTCACTTTCAGGTTCTCATTCAGCTAAGGGGGAAAGACATAATCTGCTTCAAGCTTGTGTTCCCTTTTTTGACCTGAGGGTAGCTGGAATTTGGGTCTTGTAGGCTTTTCCAGTTGGGAGGAGAAATTGATGATGGAGTCTGGTACTGTTGAGGCAATCTTGTTTGTTTCCAAGGAACATACCAAGTCCTGTTTCCCTGAATGCAGGAGGAGCCAAAAGAACAGAAGCTCATATATTTGCTTACAGCCCCATGCCTCCAGGCTGTGTGTCTTTTGTCCCTTCTGATTAGACTCTCTCTCTCTCTCTCTATCTCTCTCTCCCTCACACACACCCCACCCCGAAGGCAACACCCTGTGGACCCCTGTGCCTGTGTAGTTCAAATTCTCTTGGTGGGCTCTCGTACCCCCTTTGTCTTAGGGGGGTCTGCTTAGCTGTCTCTTACAGCTGTCTTAAATGAGAGGTGGAGGAGGTCATGCTCACACCTGACAATTTAAAGGTTTATCCCAACCCACGACACTTGGAACTGGGAGGGCAGGAGAGCTGAGTTTTCTTCCCACCTTGCCTCAGTGTCACTGTTTGGGCTAGTCAGTTATGCCCCAATTTCCAAAGTTGGGTGACTAATGTTACCATATACAGACCTCGATTCTGCAAAAGAGACCCACCCATCCAGACCCTTAGGCTCACCTCCAGTCCCTTGGAAAGCAGTGGGACTCCTCACCGGCATTTGCAGAATGGGGACTGTAGGCGCCTAGATAAGTGATCTGACTTACAGAGGTGCTGAGCTCTTGCAGGGAAATGGAAGGTGCAGTGGCTGGGCACCTCTGTGAAGGTGGCACTTGTTTAGATGCTTGAACATGGATTTAGAAGCTGAATTTGAGGTGCCCAACTTTGAAAACGTTGGCCCAAGCCTTTCGGTGTTTGATGAAGCAGGAGAGAAAAATGGGCTCTACTGAGACAGCCAAGGAAGGCAGAGCCTGTCCTCCCACCCAGTGGCAATGCAACACACTAAAGATGTGTATGTCTGGCTTGTTGCAGCCCCACAGCCTGATCTTGCCACGTCCAGAGTTTGCATTGACTCCAGTGGCTGTGCCAGACCCGTAGAGCGACTGCAGGGACTCCAGCAAAGTTGCCAAACAATTTTATGGATGCAGAATCCTAGGGTTGCTCCAGGATTCTCTGTCTTTCTTGGGGCATCCCTACAGCTGAGTTGGAGAACCCAATTACATGACCACTGCAAACTGTAGTGTAGACAGGACTCTTTAACCAAGCTGAGACCCAGGGCTGTCCGTGGCTTCAGCCCCATTACAAGGACTCAGATGGGTTCTGCCTACACTACAGTGCTTAGCTGTCTGATACCGGGGTGCTTGGTCTGGGATAGCTGAGTGGGCCTTTGTCTCTGTGTTTCACTGACGCTCACTCTCACTGCCCCATCCCCTGGCTTTTGTCTCTTTCCCATCCTTGGTTTTCTCTTCCATTTGCTGCGGCACAACCCTCTGGCTTTCCCCTTGCTGATCTGTCAGCAATTGTGAATAGATTGGAGAAGAGCGCCGATGCCTGTGAACTGGCCTTGCGCCCTGACCCCCTCCATAGACGGAGGGAGGCAATGGACAGCTTGGCTGTGTGAGGCAGTCCTGGCTGTGCTGCTCCGTCTCCTCACAGCGCATTAATCGGCTGCTTACCCACAGAGGGAGCTGCCGGTGCTAGACAGGGTATTTTTAGCCGAGGCGCTCACGATTCCCCTCTTGGGGATGCTATTTATAGAGGCTGAAAATTAATCAAACCACACCTCATCTCTCCCTCCCCCTCCAGCTCCCCTCCAATGGGCGAGGAGCGGCGGTCACGGCGAGCTGGCATGAGCAGACTGTTCATTTCCAGCCCCGGCTGCTGCAGCTCTGCCTGTGAGCAGAGGCTCCTTGCCCAGCCCAGCGACAGTCATGTCCCCCCAGCGCGCACATACGCTGCGTCCCTTGCCCCGACCCTGCGGGGCCTGCGCTTCCAGTGCCCGGGGGTAACACTTGGCAAAAGCAGTCGTTGGGAGCCAGGGGCCTGAGCTGGCTCCCCTTGAAATCAAGGGCCCAGCTGCCTTTGCTTTGGTGGGAGCAGGAGCCGACCCTGTGTTCCCTGGAGGGGGAGGAATGCACGAGAGGCTGGGCCCAGGTGGGTGAGCTGGGAGGGCGTGGGGCTGCAGGGGGCTGGAGGATAGAGTTGGAAGGATGCAGGCTGGCTGGGGAGCGTGGCAGTGGACCCACTGGGTGGTGGTGGGGGGGGCAGCTGGGAAGCACATTGTCTCCTAGCTCGGTGCGTATGGAGCTGGGAAGCCGCTGGCTGGTTAGGGGGCTGCAGGGCTGGAAAGGTGTCAGGAGCTCAAGCCTGGGCCCAGGGCGGTGAGGGCTAGCTGGGTCCCACAGGGTGGGTGCAGCCCCTCTCTCCCCCAAGGGGTAGCCCCTGCACGTCAGCGCTGAGGCGCATTGGCAGGGATTGTGCTGAACCTGCTGCAGGGGTGAGCAGAGGAGTTCAGGCCCAGGGCTGTGAGGCCAGAGGGCCGAAAACCAGCCGAGCTCTGTGCGCTAACGAGAGCCCCCCACTCTGCTCTGCTCTTCTCTTCCCTTCCCCTGCAGCAAGCTGCCCAGCTGGGCTCGCGCAGTGACCCCCCGGATATTCTACATCACAGAGAAGGCCTGGAACTATTACCCCTACACCATTACGGGTAAGAGGCCCCCAACCCTGCCCCCCACTCAGCCACTGCTCTCGGGGCACGCGGAGAGGCACCATTCTTCTCCTCCTCCCCGTCCTCTAGCCCTTCACATCGCAGCTGCTTCTGCCACCAGCACCGGTCTGACAGGGGAGTGACTCCCGACTCACACCGGAACAGGGGGCCCAGGCCCAGACCCTCCCATTGTTGGGCACATCAAGAACTACAAAGCAATTCTCCCCGTGCCCTCTGGCCTCCTGAGGCAGGGATTCAAGGTCCTTCATACCAGGTTGGGGGACCCAGTCGTCTGTCTCCCCCCCCCCACCCCGCCCATGCACACTAGGGCTTTGTGTTGCAGCATGGACAGGCCTAGGCTGTGTGTTAGCTGTGCCTTGGTCCCATCTCCACTGCAGGACTAAGCCTTGCTTGAGCCATGCCATGGCTGGGCTGCTGCCAGCTCCGCCCACATGCTGCCGAGCACAAAAGCACAAAGAGTCCTGCCCGGCTGCTGCAGATCCACGGCCTGAGGCAGAGGTAGGAGTGCAGGGAGCGAGTCTTCAGCCAGAGCAGATGAATGTGGGACCTCACGCTGCCCTGGTTTGCCAGCAGCTGCCTGAGCCCTCCACAGGCTCTCCTGCTGAAAGGGACGAGGCTTGGAATGCCAGGCAGGCTCCTGCACAGCGGCACTCGCAGCCTTTGGGTGCGGCCATTCCAGCATCCAGCTGTGCACCCAGGGATTCCCAGTGACCCATGCCCCACCTGTAGGATTCTGCACAGTCTGACAGAGCCAGGTCCCCCTCCAGGGCATGGCACTGCCTGTTCATGGTGGTGCCCCCTCTGTAGCCCAGCCAGCTTCACCTCAGATACCTCCCTCAGCAAAATACAGGCTCGTTGTTTACTGGAAATGTTGGACAATAATCTGCTCTAGAACGGCCTGGAGGGGAATCCAACCAGTCAGGCCCCTAGCAGTGCTGAGTGCCAGCGGCGTCTGTGCCCTCTGCCCACAGACATTGGGCCTGAATTCCCCCCTCCACACAGAGCAAGTGGGTTCCCCTCCCAGCAGCACGTTGAGTGTGCATCTGAGGTGGTATTTTCACCCAGCGGTGATCTCACAAATGGGAGGGAATGGTTCCCACGCAGGGGTGAAGCAGAAAGGGACATGCTGAAACCCAGCCCCATTCATCATCGCCAGTCAATTATCCTTGATTTTTGAAGCTCAGGAATTTTAGGTCAATTTTATGGGGGTTTTAGTGGGTTTGACAACTCTCTGCATCGGCAGTGGGGACTCCGCTCCAGAAGCAGGGAGGTTTTCTGGTGGGGTGGGGGTCCTTTGCCCAGGGAGCAGGGGGTCTCTCTAGCTGGGTTAAGGGTCCTTTGCTCCAGGAGTAGGAGGGTCTCTCTGGTGGGGTTAGGAGGTCCTTCACCCCGGGGAGCAGGGATCTTTCCAGTAGGACTGGGGGTCTCCCCTTGGGGAGTGGGGTTTGTTTCTAGGCCTGAAGAGAAAAGCTGATCTCCTCTCCCCTTCCCTTCCCCTGCATTGTGCAGTTCTGATGGAGCCAAACTCCCCTCTAGGGAGGATCAGCTCATCACACCTTGTGTCACTGAGCGAGGCAGCATTTCCCAGTGGTCTGAGCGCGGTGCTGGGAGCCGGGAGCCCCATGTTCGAATCCCAGCTCTGGCACAGTCTGTCTGTCCTCTTGGGCAGATCCCCCACAGGCCGCCCTCCTCCCTACAGTAACTCTGCTGGTGTGGGGAGTGGCAGCAGGGGTGCCTCCCTCCCCCGCTTGGGGAGCTGTCTCATTGTTTGGCTGGACTGTCACAAAGTGACACTTGGGTGTGTATAGGGCCGGCTCCAGCCGAGCAAGCTGGTGCTTGGGGTGGCAGCTTGTAGGAGGCGGCATTCCGCCCAATCCTAGGGCGGCACGGCCGCCTTTTCTTTTCTTTTGTTTGTTTGTTTGTTTGTTTTGTTGTTCTTCCACTCTGGCCGCCCTGTAGGGGGCAGCGGCGTGGAGGACAGCAAGCCCGGCAGCAAGCCCGGCAGGGCAGTCTGCGTCCTTCCTTCCCAGCCGACCGGAGCAGCGCGGAGCCCTTCCGGCAGGCGGCCCTGGCAGCACCCCGCTGAAGCCCTGGCCGCCCCCCTTCTCTCTCTCCCCCCCACTTCCTCCCCCTCCCCCCGCTAGCTGGGGCACATCTGCAGCGCAGGGAGTCCCCGTGCACCCTGGCTCCATTCGTACCGCAGGGTTTTTTTTTTTTTTTTCCTCTGCCGTTCCGTTCTGGCCGCCCCGTGGTTGTTTTTTTTTTTTTGCTTGGGGCAGCCAAAAAGCTAGCAGCTGTTCCTAGGTCTCATCTCTCTCTTGTCTCTCTCCCCGGTGCCCTGCTCTCCTGCACTGCCGGACCCTGCGATCACTGTGCTGTCGGTGCAGAGTACACGGTAAGAACAGGGACCTGCCATTATACCGTTCCCAGCACCCCCGCTGGGCTCACCATGGAGCTGCTGGTTGGCATGGCCCTGCCTCCTGCTAGGCATGGCTGAGGTGCGGGGGGGGGGTGGGAGGAGCGTGTGGGAGAGCAAATTCAGAGCAGCCCCATTATTTTCCTGACTGGCAGCTCAGAGGGCAAAGCACCAGCCCCTCTTGTACTGCTAGACTCAGGCCCCACCACTCCCTTTCTCCATCCATCACGCTTACAGTGCGCCTGGGGTAGATGGCCCCACGGCTGGCCCCACCCCACCACCCTGCCAATCCCTGCCCTGAGGGCAACTCAGGGTGGTTCTGCCTCCAGCCTGAGGGAGAGGGTTAATCCCTTCCCTGACAGACACTGGGTGGGGCCTGTATACTGTCACAAGGTGTATCTTGCCACTTGCTGACGTCGGCTCCCTTTGTGCCCCACTGCCGTCACACGCATGCCATCCTAACTCCCCTCCTGCCTGGGCATCATTCACTCCCAGGGCTCAGGGAGACTGCGCTGAGACTGCGCTAACCCTCCTCGCTAGATCGGCTCCCTCCAGGGCAGACACAAGCAGGCCAATGAGCTGGGCAGCGTGGGGGGCACTGGCACTGCCCATGCTGTGCCTGGTTAGGTAGGGGGCTTTAGTGCCCTGGGAATTGCCCCGACAAGCAATCTGATGAGAGCCTCTGATGATAAGTGTGTCTGACATGGGGTTCACTGGGGGGGGAGGACTTGACCCTGTGCTGGCCTAGCTAGCGTTGGGTGATGTTCTCCAGGCTGGCTCGTAATGGCCTGTTCCTCTCTCTGCAGTGCTCCTTCCTGCCAAAGTTCTCCATTTATATTGAGACTAAGTACGAGGATAACTGTGGAGACAATGCGAATGTAAGTGGCTCAAACACACACCCCACACGCTCTACCACTCCTCTACCATATTTGCTGAACTCCATTGGAACCAGCCATTCCTAGCCCAGACCCGCCCAGTGCCTGTGGCTTGGCTGCTGAAGGGGACGCTGTGGGGTGAGGCTCTTGGGCTCCTTTCCTCTATTGCATGGGGCAGTGGTATGCAGCCCTGCACCACTCCAATGACCCCCTTCCACTAGGTGTGTGTGTGAGCTCCCGTGTATGCCCAGGAGGCATGCTGCATCTCCTAGAGGAGGCCAGAGCTTCCAGTCCAGTTGCCTAGGCAGCAGGCTCCTTGGGGCTGGTGTGGGTGTGCCACACATGACTGAGGACATTGCTCAGATCCCAGGCGTCACTCTGTTGGCAGCATCTCTTTGGAGTGAGTCTGAACATAAGAACGGCCATGCTGGGTCCATCTAGCCCAGGCTTCTGTCCTCCGACAGCGGCCAATGCAGGTGCTTCAGAGAATAGGTTTGTCAAACCCCGTTATAGTTTTGACCTTCAGAACATCCCCTAGCAACAAGTTCCACAGGCTGACTGTGCATTGTGCGAAGAAGTACTTCCTTTTTGTTTGTTTTAAACTGCTGCCTATTCATTTAATTGGGTGACCTCTGGTTCTTGTGTTATGGGAAGGAGTAAATAACACTTCCTTGTTCACTTTCTTCACCCCAGTCATGATTTTATAGACCTCTTAGTCATCTCTTTTCGCAGTCTTTTTAACTTCTCCTCATACAGAAGCTGTTCCATGCCCTTGATCCTTTTTGTTTGCCTTCTCTGTCTGTACCTTTTCCAATTCTACGATTTTTTTTTTTTTTTTTTTTTGAGATGGAAGTAACCAGAACAGCCCACAGTATTCAAGATGTGGACATACCATAGATTTCTATGGTAGCATTATCATATTTTCTCTCTTATTACGTATCCCTTTTCTAATGGTGCCTAACATTCGGTTTGCTTTTTTGGCTGCTGTTGCACATTGAGTGGATGTTTTCAGAGAACTCTCCACAATGACTCCAAGATCTCTTTCTTGAGTGGTAATAGTTAATTTACACCTCATCATTTTGTATGTATAGTTGAGATTATGTTTTCCAATGTGCATTACTTTGCACTTATCAACATTGAATTTCATCTGCCATTTAGTTGCCCAGTCACCCAGTTTTGTGAGATTCCTATGTAATTCTTTGCAGTCTGCTTTGGACTTAACTGTCTTGAGTAATTTTGTATCGTCTACAAATTTTGCCACGTCACTGATTACCGCTTTTTCCAAACCATTTATGAATATGTTGAACAGCATTGGTCCCACTACAGCTCTCTGGGAAGAACCACTATTTACCTCTCTCTTTTCTGAAAACTGACCATATATTCCGACACTTTGTGTCCTATCTGTTAACCAGTTACCAATCCATGAGAGGACTTTCCCTCTTCTGCCATGACTGTTTACTTTGCTTAAGAGCCTTTGGTGGGGGTCCTTGTCCACATGTTTGTTGACTTCCACAAAGAATTCTAATAGACTGATGAGGCATGATTTCCCTTTACACAAGCCATGATGACTTTTCCCCAACAAATCGTGTTCATTTATGTGTCTGATAATTCTGTTCTTTACTATAGTTTCAACCACTTTCCTGGTACTGAAGTTAGGCTTACTAGCCTGTAATTGCCAGGATCGCCCTGGAGCCTTTTCTAAAAACTGGAGTCACATTAACTGTCCTCCAGCCATCTTGAAGGAGCTTTCAGGAGCCCTCCCAGCTGGGAATGGCTCTTGCCCATCACAGAGCTAGTTCTAGGGCCCATTTCCCTGCAAACGTGTATTGGCACTGGGTGGGTGCGAGCAGGTGCTCAGGGCCAGCTGAAGAGGGTGTGTTTCTTACCCTTTCCCTTCCACCACCAGATCTTCCTCAGTGACAAAATCCTGGGCGATCATGAGGTCACGTTCCTGGACATCGCCTTTGACGAGATTCCTGAGCGCTATTACCAGAGCCCAGAGGTAATGCCAGCCCAGGAGGAGAACAGGGAGTGAGCAGGACATGCATAGGTGTTGCCAGCACATCCTTACGCTCCCACCCACCCTGGGCACTGCTCCGAACACACACCTACAGGGCCTCACACCAACCCGCCAGCCTACTCCTGTGCCCACACCTGCCTGCCCAACCAGACAGCTGTTCCTCTACAAACCTGCTCCTGCACTGCCTGGCCTGTTCTGGCCCCCTCGGCCCTCCCACCCGGCCTGTGCCTGCCCCTGCCTATCCATGTTCCTGCCCATTCGTACATTCGTACATTCAAATCCACCCATCCTCAGCTGGGAGGTCCAGTATCAGTGAGGCCTGGGCCAGATGTTCTTGACCACCACTATTAACCATGAGCTGTTCTAAGTGGGAAGGAGACCAACTCTGGGGCTGGAATGAAATAGAGCATTGAAACACCCACAGGCCATGGGGTTGGGCTAGTTCCTTTCTAATTGTGATTGGCATCCAGACTTGGCATGCTGAGCCGCCCCCTTCTGTCCCTCTCCACGGCAGGACCCACGATATTTCAGCTCAGTGAAGACGGGCCGGGGGCCCCTGAGAGAAGGCTGGCAGGAGCACACCAAGCCCATCATGTGCTCCTACAAACTGGTCACGGTCAAGTTCGAGGTGTGGGGGCTGCAGACACGAGTGGAGCAGTTTGTCCACAAGGTGAGTGCATGGCAGTCTGGCATTGTGGGTTGGGTGCTTCTGCCCCTCCAATGAGACAAGACCTCTGGGTCCCGAGGCGCTGCGGGGGGAGAGGCAGCAAGATCCTAACATTCCCATGTTCCAGCCAGGGACTCTGTCTGACAAGGCGGGGTCAGGCCCACACAGCTCATTGCCTGGTGGCAGGAGAGACCCCTAGAGCACCGCATCTCCAGGCCTACCGTAGCTGAGCACATGCTCAACCCATGCGAAAACTTGAGAACTCTGCAGTCG
Source organism: Trachemys scripta elegans (assembly GCF_013100865.1). Classification (NCBI taxonomy): domain Eukaryota; kingdom Metazoa; phylum Chordata; order Testudines; family Emydidae; genus Trachemys; species Trachemys scripta. Next base: position 30,446,535 of record NC_048307.1, read on the forward strand.
TTAGCACCTGATCTGGGATTATAAATAGACCCTGTTGGCTGTGGCTATGTTTTAATGAGCTGGTTAAAGAATGAGTGTGCATACTTGTGGGTGTACACACAAGCATACATACAGATGTACCACTGCCCTCTACTAGATGGAACCGGAACCTCTCAATTGTGTGTCATAGCCCCTATACTGCTAACCCTTACTGGAGATTCTCCTTGAGCTCAAGTGACCTGTGCTTTTGGTGCAGGAGGGCGGGAGTCTTGTCCCCACTGTTGCAGGTATGTTCCAGGTGGACATGGGCTGCACAGCCCATTGACAGCTGTGAAGTCCTGCATGGCCACAGATTTCTTACCATGTATCATATTGTATCTGGATGCCAGCTGTAGCCCCAGCCCTGCGCACTGAGAGGAGGCACAGGCTCTTGCTGCTGAGGGCAGGAGCTCAGCATGACAGACCCTACTTCTTCTCTCTGGAGGGGCCGCCGGCTCTCTGCCATGAGGAGCTTTCGGGGCTAATTCAAAGCAGTCCGTTCCAGGACTCTGCCCACCTTTGGCAGGGCGAGTGGGACTCAGGGCTCAGAGCAGAGGGATCTGAGGTTGGGGGGAACCCTGGCAGTGCCTGCTGGGATATAACTGTGCTGTGGTTGCAGGTGATCCGGGACATCCTGTTGATAGGACACCGGCAGGCCTTCGCCTGGATAGACGAGTGGTGCGGTGAGTGAGCCTACAGCAATATTGCTATGGCGGTAGATGAAACCCACTGTGCAGTGGAGCTGCAGGAGCCTCCTGCCCTGGTCTCTGGGGATCCCCCTCCCTTCCACCCTCCAGCCCTGGTCCTTGCCCTATGTCTGGTCTGGGCTACAGTGCCAGGGTTTCCCAGCAGCCACTCCCTGCCACAGTGAAAGGGGTCGTTCACATTGGAACGTGGGGCCCAGCCATCAGAATGCTCGTCCCTTCCCAAGGCAAACCCACTTTCCCCAGGCCTGGGGGAGCATGGAGCCTTACAGGTGCCCTCTGTCTCTGCTCCTGGCTCCATCTAATGCAGGCAAAGCACCAGTGTGAGCACTCTCCTGGTGCTGGGAGCAGAGCTGCCCATGGCAGGGTCACTGCCAGCGCTGTGCTGGGGTCAGTCCCTCCCACCGATAAAGGCATGTGACCCATCTCATGCCCCAGGGAAAGTTGGCGCTTCCTCCAGGGCTGAACGTGGCCCTGTAGATTGTGAAGCGTTGCTGCTGTGGGCCGGGAAGCAGAGACAAGGGGCTCCCCTACCCCCCTCAGGGTGTCAGCGACTGTTGAACATAAAAATGCTTTAGAGCTCATCTCAAAGGGGCAGAGTCCTGTCCCCTTTGCTAACCCCACTAACTCCCCCCTTCCCCCTCCCGGAGCTGATACACCCGCTTCCTGGCTTTACCTCTGAGTCTCATTGTTGCTGGGGCTTTTCATTTCACTGAATCAACTTCTGAGCCCCCTACACCTGCACCTCCCCTCCAATCCCACACAAGCCCTTTCCCTTCTGGCTGGCACAGCTGCACTGCTCTCACCCCCCCCCCC
>NC_048307.1:30458013-30529972 GCF_013100865.1 Trachemys scripta elegans
CGGCCCTGCCCTTTTTACAGCCCTTTTGGGCCATAGTTTGCTCTCTATGGCCTCATACAGTCTCTGTGGGACGGGGTGGGATTAGATTGGGTTATAGTAGATAGAGCAGTGGTCCCCAAACTTTACCCCGTGCCCCCCCAACCCCTGTCTATGCGCCCCACCCCAGGACAGAGGTAAGAGGGCCAAGGCTGGGGCCACAGCTCGGGGCGGGCGTGGGGCTGGCAGCCAGGGCTAGGAGCAGAACTGGCTGGTGCTCCGTCCCTGCCCCCTCTGGGGCCTGACCGGGGCCCCAGCCGTGCCCCCAAATGTTAGGGGGGTGTCCCACAGTTTGGGGACCTCTAAGATTGTTCCACAGATGGCAGAAATTACCTTGAGCAGCCTTATCCTCAGCAAACCCAGGTTTATGGGACAGCTGGCCCTCAACTTGACAGAGGCTTAAGAGGAAGAGGCCACTCTTAGTTACTCTGGCTGTGGAGGCAGAAGCTGGCTTTTGCCTGGCACTCAGAGAGCGAAGGGAGCAGGTGCCACCCCCTCTGCTTCTCTCGGACGGGCCTGTGAACTCTATTTCTCTTTGCTCTTGGCAGAGATGACGATGGACGAGGTGCGCCAGTATGAGAGGGAAACTCAGGAAGCCACCAACGAGATCATCGGCAGGGTAACGCCCTCCATTTCCATCAGCGAGGTGGGGCAGCCCTCGGACACTCACAGTGCCCCTGCCAGTGCCCCCTCCACGCCACTGAGCGGTGACCCCCCAGAATTCCTCAGCGCACCCAAGGACAGGGCCCGGAAGAAATCCGCTCCGGAAATGCTGACGCTGCCAGCACTGAGGGAACGTGCCAATGCTGAGTAATAGCTACCCTTGGGCCAAGCCCATCGGACAGCTGCAGAGCCCCGATTCCTTCCCCCCATGACTTGGGGACAACGCCACCCACCTAACCTGCCTTGAGACGCCTAAACTCTACTGTCGTCCTTCAGAATGTCGTTCCCTCCCTCCCCAATAAAAGAGACCCCAGATCGGTTCCAGAGCCGGACGGCGGAAGCCCCGTTGTGAGGTTGCTGACTTCCCTGCTGTCATAGATGGCCTGAGGCTGCCGTCTCCCTACTCCCCTGTGGCCGTCTCTCTCTTCTCAGCATTCCAGTGCGGGCTCTGCTTTTCCAGCCATCAACTCAGGGAGGGCTCCTGGTCCAGCCAGCACATTGGTGCTGCTTCTTGAGGGAGATGCGCTGCACCGGACCATGTTGGCGGCGCTCCTCAGCCACCCCTTATCTGTCCTTGGGGGTGATGCTCCTCCAAGCACCCTCTGCTGGAGCCAGGCTGGGGAAGGAAACCGACACGCCAACCTCTCCCTAATGAAGTCGGAAGCACCTTAGAAACGACAGTGGATTCTGCTTATTAGCAACCTCTTGATTGCCATTATCTGGAAGTTACCAATGAGCGGGAAGCAGGTGCTGCTAGGGAAAGAAGTGTTGGGATATGCTGAGCAGGGTCCTCGGTGCCAGGGCAGGACACGGCCTGGAGAGCACATGGAAAGGTACCTTGCAACCCCAGCGCTTCCTTCCTGTGCAGCCCTGCAAACCTGCCTGCAGCCGTGGCCAAGCTGTCAGTAAGCAGCAGGCCATTGGCAGTGTGGGAATCCCATTGACATTACAGGGGGCAGGATCAGCTGGCCAAACACTACTATTAACCAGAAGTTGTTAGCATCAGGATTGCTTGTAAGTGGAATCTATGATATCCATAAAAACTGCCAGGCATTGGCTGCCCCTGGTCCCCATTGGGACCTGCAAGGACTTTTAGCTGATGTCCCTGCCTCCTCCCGTGATTTCCGGCTGCACGCCTGGCTTCCATGTAAAACAGTGGCCCCAACCATCCACCTAACCTCACTGTACAGTCTCCTCCCAGCTGCAAAGCCATGGTGAGGGCACCTGCTTCCTTTCCAGGCTAAATAGGAGAGCCAGGTATTGGACTGAAGAGAGGCGCTGCCGACAGCCCTATCCAGACTGCTTTGGGGACAATCCCCTGCGGCCAGATGAGATTCCTCAGGGCACTGGTGAAGAGCCAGGCTGGGGCCTTGTCTATGCTAGGGACAGTTTCCTACCTGTTGCTAGCCCTGGTTCTCTGGCACTATCTATGTTAGGAGCCCCAGTGTAGAAAAGGCCCCACCAGATTGTACGCCCGCTCTGAGTAGGGGGTTATGCGACACGGGCCTGATTATCATTTACACTCAGGGCCCCACCCTCTGCCCTGTCAGTAGTTCAAAGCAGCTATGGTGTGCATTGGCGCTGGCAGACAGCAAGCCGGCTTTGCCAGGCCCCAGTGTTGCTAAGCAGTGGGTATGCCTCAATGTTAGGAATGGGATGGGGAGCTTCAGCCTTTGTCTCTAGTGTAAACAGGTCCCTGAAGCCTGAATTGCTGCTCTTCGCATTGCTGCTTCTGCTGTCCCAGCTGAGCTGCCCCGTGTCTGTAAGCCCTGCCCGGGGAAGGTCAGGGAGGGCCCTGCCTGGTGCCCTTTCCTTTCACCAGTCCCCTCTGGTGACACTGGCAAGAATGGAGCCCATCACTCCTGACCACCCCGCCTTTTAGCCAAGCAGTGTTCTCTCCATTGGTGCCTTCAGGAGTAGGACTATCGCCACACATGCTTCCTGGTGCCCTTGTGGGCCCTCGGCGAGGCTGGTGTGCACCACTCCCCCTCCCTCCATGCACCAGGTTACCATCTGTTCCGACTGCGCCTCAGTCACCTCAGACTTCAGCAGCCTTGAAACTGCCTCTTGCTAATCCAGCTCCCTGCTGGAGTAGGGTCTTATTGCCAGCTGAGCCCCTGGAGCTGCCATGCAGGACCTAAGGGATGCTGGAAATGTGCAGACTCTGGGAACAGGGGGTGTCAACCACCAACCGTCACAGCCATAAGGCTGGTTTTGAACCGCCCATACTAAGCACACATTGAATTGCACTTTTTCCTAAACAGGAATCTCCCCAACTCCCTCCCCTCTGCTAGGGCCTCCTGGCTGGTCTCTGTTTGTCTGGGTTGTAATTATCCATGCTACGAATCGTGTCCCAGACCAGCAGAAATGAAATAGCCAGTGTCTGCTTCAAGAAAGTGCATGGGCTGCTGCAGGAATAGGGATGGTCTAAGCCAAGGTGACCTTGAGCAACAAGGCCCTGATCCCGTGAGGAGCCGAGCACCTTTTCCGTAGCTCTGTGTGCCTTCCGTTGAGGTTTAGGGGCCTCAACAGCAAGCAGGGTCAAGCTTGTAGTCTTTTACATGAGGCCACTGGAAGAGTAGATTGGCTCTTGCTTGGGATTCATAGTTGCCAGCTGAGAAGCACTGGGACATGATGGGAGAAGGCTGGGTTTGAAGATGCACCCACGTGTTTGGATGTTTTTCCCAACCTAGTTCTACAAACTATCCCAAACTCTTGAGTCTGCAAAACTGGGCTGGGATTTAATGGGAACAGGGTCTCGTGGCATTTTGTCACCCCGGAAGCTACGTGAAAATGGGGAACATTAACCAAGCATTTTGGATAAGTTGAGTTTGAGCTGAAGGTTTGGGTTTATTTTTAATTTGATCTAGGCTGGCTTGTCCGCCCCATGGGCAGTGCAAAGGGCTGATGCAGTTGTGTAGAAAATCCATTCACTGCCTGGCAGCGCTGAATGCTATGGAAGGAAGTGTTTTTATATGTGCTATAGAAGGTTGGATATTAGAGATGGGCTAGACCCAGAGACTCCAATTCAAACCCTTCCCAAGGGCGAGGAGTTGGATTTGAATCCTCCGAGTGTGGTTCAGGTTCTGGATCAAATCCAGAATTGGGAGGGATCTATTTGCTGCTTCCAGGAAGCAGCTGAAATCTCACAAAGCCACATGGCAAGATTTTTGCACCCTCGGATTTACACTGAAGACCAGAATTCCAAGTCAGAGCCTTGCTCCGTAGGATCTGAGTCCATCTCTGGGGTAGATCATTGTCCCTGGTTGGATGGATTTTACAAAGCCCCCTCTGGTGTCACTGGATTTTATGTACCTCGCTCAAGTTTTGTGTAGTATGGACTAAGCCTTTTAATGTGTCTGGTGCTTCCTGGGTCTCAGGGCCTTGTGCGGCTGGGATTTGGTCTGTGTTTCGCCCAGATACAACATTCCAGTCTGGACTTCTCTGCTTTGTGTCTTTAATTGTGAGCCCTCGCAGGCTCGCGCTTTATGCCAAATTCCAAGGCCATGTGTCCGTGTCCGTGGAAAGTGTGTGCGTGAGCATGTGGGTGTGTGGACCACTAGCCTCACGTAGCCATGAGCGTGTGTTCCCACTGCAGCCAATGCGGAGTGTTTGGGCTGCTTCCGTTTTGGTCCCCAGAGGCCCTGGGCTGGAGTGCTCTCTCTCATGGGTGGCCCGGGGCCTTGGCTTCCTGAGGTGCCACCTGGGCAAGTGTGTAGTAGCTGGCAATGGCAGGGGCTCTGCAGGGAGCACACAGGAGACTGGCTCTTGATTGGTGCCCTGTGAGTGAGTGCCGACCATCATGCACGGCGGCTGGAGGCCAGTGCTGAAGCTGAAGGGCCGTTCTCTTATAAATAGCACCTGGCCATGGATGTCTGTCGAAGAGCCACTCCCCCTACTCCACCCTATTCCCATTCTGAGTCCATGGGTTGTGTTTGTGCAGAGACCCTGCCTCCCTGCACTTTGAATGGGGCTAAGGCTGCAGCTGCCAGCCTGTAAATAGGGATTTGCTGAAGACAAAACCCAAATGTGAGACGGGAGGGTCTGCATCACAGTGGGGTCTGGGGGATTGGCGGGAATGAATCTTGCATGCAAGTGTCATGATGTAGCATTCCCCACCCCTCGTCTGGCTTCCTACCCTCCCCGCCAGCTCCCAACTACTCTCACCCCCTTCCTCCCTGCCCCGTGCCCCGTCCTCTCACACCCTCACTAATTTCTTTCTCTTCCACCCCTCTCCCCCCCAGGCAGCCAGGGCACTGGGTGTCTGTGACCTGCGGGCTGAGGGAAGCCCTGGGTGCAGGTTGCCAGGTGTGCGCTGAGCTGGTAGCAGAAGGCGCTCCCTTTCAGCAGATCCGGGGGGGAGCATAGACCTTCCCTGCTGAGAGGCTTAGATCAGCTCCTGAAGAACAGGGACACCCTGACCCCGCATTCCCTGCAGGGTGCTGAGGACACCCCCTGGATGCACAGGGGCTCAGTCTGGGCCTAGGGAAGCAGGCTTGCCCTGGTGACACCAGCGCCCCCTTCTGTCTGTTCCAGGCAGGCAATGTGAAATATTTTTCTCTCTTGAATTTGTTCCTGCGGCCCCGTGCTCCTCGCATGTGAGAGGCCATTTCGGTGTGGGCCAGCTAAAGAGGGGGGCAGGGGCTGGCTTCCTTTCTTACAATGAAGCCCTTTTCAGAAATAAAGCCGTTGCTACTGGCTTCTCTTGAGTGTTTTTTTGTTTCTGTTGCTTCTCCCGTCCCTGCTCTGTGCTCCTTCTGGGGGTGTGTGTCACCTCCAGGGAGAGGGGTGGCAGAGAGGGGTGTCTGGCCACGAGCCTGCTCCTGGGCCACGCCCCCCCGCCTTTCCCCACTATGCACCATGGCTCAGGAGTGTGGCCATCACTGGCCCTGGAAGGCAACCACCATGGGGGAAGGGCAAATGGCTCTTTAGTGAACAGAAAGGATGCTTCTGCAATGCTGCACACGGCACCTAGCTGCACCAGCAATGGGTCCACTCGAGAGAGTGAGCTGCATTCGCTGAGGCAGGCACTGCCATGAAGAGATCCTGTCTGGGTATTGAGGTCACCAGCATCTCCCATGCCTGTGGCCCTCTGGGGTCACCGAGGCAGAGGACAACACGAGAGTAGCAGGCTAATGGGGGGTGGATCTAACCATGCTCAAGGGGCGTTGCAGGCTGGGTCTAATGAAAAACCTGCCTTTCAGTGATGACAAGCCAGGGTCACAAATATCACTCCAGGGTTTCCCTCCTCCCCAGCCCCAAACTCCCAAGCCAGATGTGTTCACTACATGGCAATACCACCTCCAGTCTCATTCCAGAGCCCCAGGGAGCTAACTGCCTGCCCCTTCCATGATCCAGATCTTCCCCATGCGCCAAGTGGAGCTGCTGTAGCTCCTGGAAATGAACGGGTAGAATAAACAGGGTGGGGTTGTAACTTGGGCCCAGGATCCAGAGACGGTGGCTCTTGGCTGGGTGCCCCGCCCTTGGTTGAGTGGAAGCAAGTGTCTGTTTGCACGCTGGGTGCCAGGGCAGGTTGGAAGCCTTTCCCCAGAGCCCCCCGTTGAGCTGAGACGGGTATTCTCACCTGTGGGCTAAGGTAGTAGCTGGGGAGCTGACACCAGGCACATGGACCCCCAAAAGCTGGCACCGGCAGTCAGGAGCAGCCACGCTGGATGCTGCCCTAGTAACTACATGCTTTATGATCCCGGCCTCCTTTGAGATCTGCTACTAGCTAGCACTATAGGCGAGCAAGAGCCTGGTGATATTTATTATTACCTGGAAGGATCCTCTTCCATGTCGCCGATGCATCACTGTAACACACAGCGCTGTCCAGCAGAGGGCACTATCTGAAATGCTTTACAGCCCCCTGGAAAAGGCCCACCCACCTCCCAGGTCCCCTGCACTGCACAGCCCAAGCACGCAGCTCTCCTGCCTGGGCTCGAGCATGGAGATTCCCTGTCCAATGCCGGCTGGGAGCCCGGGGAAGAGGAACTCAGGAGGAGCCCTGCACTCTGGCTGGGGAGGTGGCAGTAGCTGACAGCACGAATAGCAAAGGTGTCTCCTCTCTACTCCCCTCTGTCCTCAGCCCCGTCCAACCCCCCCATGTCTGGCTCATCCGGGGTGCCAGCCAGCCCGTGGCACATGATGTAGTAGGTGCTGCAGTAGACGGGTGACTTGTTGGGGTTGGAATAGACCTGCTCCGGCTTGAGAGAGGCGAAGGGATTGGCTCCGTAGCCTGTGATCTGGGTCTCCAGCTCTGTCAGGATTTTCAGGGAGTACTTCAGCTCCTGCTCGCTGTCGGGAGGGGATGGGGCACAGTTAGCACACTGCCAGCGTCACCCCAGCCCTGACCCCCAGACACCTTCTTGAACCCTGCTGGAGTAAAACACCAGGGCCCTGACACTGCACCAGGAGACTTGCAGTGAGTTTCCCCACAGCAATGTCCCATCGGTGCCAGCTGGGACTCCAGCATCATGAGCGTCCCCCACAGCAGTGCCCTGTCACTGCTCGCCAGGGCTCCAGCAGCACCACCGTCACTGCAGTGCTCTGACAGTGGCAGCTGCCAAAATGCTCCCTTAGCAGTTTAAAACAGAGTCAGGTGCTAATAGCCAAATACAGCCTGTTGTTATAAGGTGACTTGCAACAAGCTGACTGGTCCAGAAAGCAGATATCTCATGCAAATGACTGTCTGGAGGACTCTGGGGCACAGGACAGCAGAGCCCCACATGTACTCAGCCCCCCAAGGGAAAGCAGGGGGAAGGGCCTTTCTTACTTGTAGAGGGTGAAGAGGGTGGGGATCTTGTAGTCCCGCAGCAGCAGCAGTGTGGGGAGCCAGCCTTCCATCACATCCAGGCAGGCATGTAACCCTGCAGACACCAGAAGGACACCAGAAAGCTTTGGAGCCTGATCCCCTGCCCAGTGAGGCCAATAGCAGTCGTGCCTCTGGTGTCACTGGAAGCAGGTTGAGGCCCTTGCTGTGGTAGGTGCTGAAGCTGCGTGTGTGCTCATGCTCAGGCATACACGCACTGCCACCCCATTGTCCCATCCCCTGCATAGCATCGTGTTTCCAGGAGGCCCTGTTCTCCCCGCCTTGCGAACAAGTAGCTCCCATGACTTCAATGTCTCCCACGAGGAGGGGCAGGCGCAACAAGCCCCGGGAGTTTTCTCAGCAGGGAGCAGTGACAAGGAATGCTGTTTATGCAGCTGCCTCGCCTGCCCCCAGCTAGGACACCCTGGATGGAATGAGCTGACTGGAGCATGCAGTGTTTTGGGAGTGGGGGCTTGAGAAGCATTCCCAGCTTGTGAGCCATTGGGGATTTCACAGGCTCCTTCTGGCTCTACCAGGCCAGCCCCCTGCTTGCAGTGTTATTGTCCTGGTGCTAGCGTACGGCCAGCAAAATGCCATCATGGCACACCAGCATGCTGACTGTCTTCCTCCTGTGGGAACATTGGATCCCAACATGATGCCAACAAGTTGGTCCTGGAGGACACGGTGGGTCAGTCAATCCACAGTACCTTCAAACTGCTGGCTAAGGGATAATAAGCCTTTGCACTGCTATACCTTTCCTTCCCGGGCCCAAAGCAAGGTACAACACCTGTGAGATATCCCCATTTTACAGCTGGGGAAGCTGAGGCACAGAGCCGTAGACCTTGCCCAGAGCCAAGACTAAAAGCCTGGGATCTTGACTCCCAGTCCTCTGTTCCAGCCAATAGCCGGTGCCTCTTATGCAATGCTCTACATGGCTGCAAACAGAGGAAACCACAGGTATTTTTCATTGCTTGCAACTGATGCTTTTGAGTTGTGGTATTATTGAGTCTGTTTATTAACAACGCTAGATGCCTGCTTGATGCTTTGCAGACAGGTAGAATATGGCAGCTCGCTGCTCCATGGCTTTTAGAGTCTAGCTCAGGCATGAGGCTCGGTCCATACTGAAACATTAGATTGGCATAACTCCATCGGTCATGGGTGTGAAAACCACACAACTGACCGACATAGCTATGCTGACAAAACCCCTAGTGGAGATGCAGCTTTGTCAACCATAGAGGGCTTCTGTCAATAGAGCTGACTTCGTTTGGGGAGGTGGTATTCCTAGACTGAAGACTCTCCTTCTGTCAGTGGAGGCTGCGTCTACACTATGATGCTAGGCCAACATAGCTATCATCTCCATAGTGTAGACATACCAGCAAGGGATGACCATGAACAGAGGGCCGTAGGCCCAGATCCTCAAAGGTACGTAGGTGCCTTTGATTTCAGTCAGGTGCTTAAATACCTTTGAGGATCTGGGCCTTAATACTGAGAAACCAAGGGCTACAACAGAATAACATGTGCCTGTGTGTGCGCACATGCACATGCCACCAAACCAGAATCTTTGGTAAAAGCCACCAGAGGGTGCCTAAATCCACAGCCTAGAAACACAACCCCCAAACCCAGAAGCACACCAATTACATTCTCACCCAACCTTTGTAACCTACAACTAGGATTTTCCCCTTCCTCCACCTTACAGCATGCACATCCACCTCCCATAACGCATGTCTCTGCCCTCCACAAAGCACACCCCAGGCAGAAATGGCTGATTTGGATTGTTCTGAGTGTTGACCCAGTGCCATGTTGAAGAAGAGCATGCCTGTGCGGCGCAGGTTCTTTAGTGGATGGTTTGAGAGGGTAACATTGGACACTGTTTACTTAGCAATCTATAGCAATATTGATCAATCTGGACAGTTATCGATCACGGTCTTGTTATTTAGGTGCGGTAACAGGGGAGCTCCGAGATTGTGTTTTGTTCTTCCAGCAGTTGATGTTTGAGTTAAGGATGGTTCAGTGGTTAGGGCGCTAGTCTGGGACTTGGAAGATCTGAATTCAGTTCCCTGCTCTTCCACATACTCCCTGTGTGACCATTGCTTAGTCTATACTAGAAAGCTTTGTTAATACAGCTATGCCAGTCAACCCTTCTAGTGAAAGACACAGCTTCTACTGACAAAAGAGTGCTATTGCCAGTATAGCTAATCCTAGTTCCCCAAATGAAATAAGCTACAACTGTGTTTGCACTAGGACTTTTGCCACCCTAGGAAGATCATAAATAAAACCGCATTCCTAACCAACATTACCATACCAGCTAAATTTCTAGTCTAGACCTGGCCTCATTCTCTCTGTGCCTCAGTTCCCCTCTATAAAATGGGGATAAGAGCACTTCCCTACTTCACAGTGTGTGGGGCAGATAAAGCCATCCATATACCATGGCAATAGGGGCTGCATAACTAGATGGTTACGGTTGCATGTTTTGGGCTGAAGTACAGAGAAGAGGTTTCTGGCTGGGGGACATGGTTGTAGATGGCAAAAGCAGAGAGAGGACTTCACTAAAGGTTCCCTAGCTTGTTTTGGTTGGGTTGTTGATCGATTCAACTGAGCAACACAGTTCTTTGGTGGAACATGTAAGAGAGTCATTTAGGTCTGGTGTGATGAGGCATCTACCCCACACTCACCCTGCAGGGTTTAATGCAGGCCAGATGGGCCAATTAACCAATTAGGCAGTTAATTAAGGAGGTTCAACTGGGCAGGAATAGGCAAGCCCAGGAGCTGGAAGGGGAAGAGGCTGCTGGGAAAAAGCAGACACTGCCAGAAGACATGGAGGAGCGAGTGGGGTGGGCGGGCAGGCTGCAGCCCCTCCCTGGGAAAAGGGGAGGGGGCTTTGGGAACTGGTAGGCTCAGGAATAAAAGGGGAACCAGTAGTTGGAAGCAGCCCAGGGACAGAGCAGTTAGGTCTGGAAGAGATGGCCCAGGCTGCTGAGCTGAGGGTCCCTGGGCTGGAACTCACAGTAGATGGTGGGCCTGGGTTCCCCTTCCAGCCACTGGGTGTGTGGCACTGAGGCAGTGACTACTGAGGAGCTAATCTTCCCCTCATCTCCCCCCCCCCCCCGAAGGATAGAGACATGGCTGGAGAGCCAAGCCATAAAGAGGAAAGTGTGGATCCTGAGGCTGTGAGAGGTGCTGCAGGCTGACAGCAGAGATGGAGTGATGGTGCACAAACTGTGGAGAGGGGGTCATAGGCCTTGAGTTAATCCCCAGAGTGACCAGGAGGCGGCGTCAGCCCAGCGGTGAGTGGTGCACCCTGTGACACCACGTGAACTTTAAAACTCTAGGGCCACCTCTCTGCCTGGATAGCCCTCACACCCAACTCCAAACACCTTGCTGGCTTCTTGACCCCACTTACTGTGAACTGACTGTCAGGGCTTCTGCAGTTACCTCGCTCTTTGCCATCTGCCTCTGATTAGATCATTTCACAGCTCCCCATGCTACTGCCCCAGTCTTTTAGAAAAAGACTCCTAGCCCGCTGCACCCCTGCAATGAGTTAAAACCATCTGCCTGGATCCGACCCTTGTGTCCTCTCTCCTAAAGACTAAGCTCTGGATTACTCTATGTAGCACCTACTGGGGACAGATATATTTTCCCCAGATGCATTCCATTTCCAGTAGCTCACGGACTTATTTAGTGATGATCTTAAAAGCACTTTTCCATAAACAGGCTTTCTGAAGCTTTCTCTTCACCCCACCCCCACATCTCCAGATTCAGAACTCGTTGCCTGAGCTAAACTCAGGGCTGATTTACTACAGCCCCAAACTGCCTTGCCATGTCTTCACTGAGCGGGAAAGCAGCGGATCAGAGGGGTTCTAAAGGGCCCGATCCTCAGCTGACTCCAGTGGAGTCAATGGAGTGGTGCTGATTTACACCTGATTTAGCTCCAGAATATCCCTCTGCAGAGGCTGCCTTTGCTCTTTGGGCTTAGCCTAGCACCATTTACTTCTGCAATAGGTTGTGCCATGTCGGTGCTTTCATATCCTAGGCCTTTCTCTTTCTTTTAAATAAAAGTGCTGATATGTTACAAACCCTTGTAATTCTCTGGCCATTTCTACATGCTTGTGAGTATTTCCTGCCCTTTCCAGCCTCGATTGGCCAGTGCAGTGATGCAGGCCTCAGGCAGGCTATGCCGACTGTGAGGAGAGGCCGAGGCAAACCCTTGCAATGGAGATAACCTGAAACTTTGTAAAGGAAACCCCCCAAATTAAGTAAGAACATAAATATTATGAAGTAACATCAAATACTTGTTTAGGAAAATAATAAACTGTAAATAACCATCGCAAGGAAAGAAACTTGGCCAACATGCTGCGTCACCCTCAGGGAGGACTCAACTCTTCCTCCCTCTGGCTACAAAGTCTAGTTTCACCCCGGCTGTCCTGACTTCTCCGGCTTGTGATGCTCCTTTGAGCTGATGCTGCTATGACCGTACCTCTTTCCAGCAGGTTCACCCACAAGTGACAGTGCCTCCCTGGACAGCCATGCCTGTTCCTCCGGTGCCTAAACTTTATTCCCTCTGTCAGTGTCCCAGTGATCAACCTCACCGGTCACACGCTCTGTGCCCCGCACAGCTGGGCTCCTTGCACACGGCCCTTCATATCCAGCTTCCTCAGCAAATCTCCTTTTTACCCCAGTGCCGCTGCCTTCTTTAACCGCCTTCCAATGGCCTCCTCTCCGGCAGAATCTGAGCCCCCTCCGCAGCTCGAGCTGCCCTCTCTCTGCGGGGGTCTATCTCCCCACCAGGGCAGCATTCTGTGCTGCTGCATCACAGCTGCAGGCTCTAACGCTAAGCCCAACTGCAGCAGGGACTAGTGCTAGGGCCAGGATAACTACGCCTTCAAACTTCCTAACCATTTGCAAACGTCCCTTCAGGCTGGATTCTCAGTTCAGAGAGTGGGCTGATCCACAGGGTTCAGAGCGGGATGCGCAAGGCAGGAGAGGAGTCCCAATCTGATGATCTGATTCAGGCCTGTCTCCGCTTTCCAATAGACTGGGCTCTTGGTGACGTCCCAGGGTATCTAGAAAGCACACGGTAGGTCTGGCATAGGCAGAGGGGGAAAGCGCACACCATTCTTGGCTGTGCTTGCTAGGGGGCAGCAGACATCTGGACTGAAATCTTGATAGCCTGGCTGAGCTGTGATATTAGGCCTACAAGATCCTGGCTATGTGGCACTTCCTGTGGCAGCTAGTCCCTAATGGCATATGGCAACAAAGTTAAAAAGCAATCTGACTAGGAGCTAACAAAGTACCTGGGTTTGCCTCCTCCTTTCCCTGGGTATAAGCTACCACAGCCAGTGTCTGCAGTGTTGCTGAGCTCTTGGTTCATGTTATTGTCCCAGCAGAAGGCAAATGCAAGTCACAAGGAACTTGGTTGATGATAAGAGAGCACGGGCTCTCAAAAATCATATACTGTGGCATATATGAGGCAGCAATATCTAGTGGCTAGGGCAGGGCAGTGGGAGTCAGGACTCCAGGGTTCCAATCCCAATTCTGCCACTGACTTGCTGTGTGCCCTTGGGAAAGTCAGTTTAAAAAAAAAAAATCACTTTGTGCCTCAGTTTCCCCATCTATACAATCCCTGCATTTTTAAAGTGTTTTGAGATCATCAGCTCCAAGGCTCTCTATGTGTAAGCCATTATAAAGATGTTATGAGGAAATCTTCTGATCCTGGTTAAACACATGAAGGATCCAGCGTGTATGGTGCATTAAATACTAAAGCCTGTGGCACAATGCTTAGGAGCAGAGACATTAAAAAAAAAAAAAAAGGCAAGCCAAGCTCTAGGAGGAATATACACTAAGCAAGGCCGCCCTTTCCTGACACTGTCCTTTGGTACAAAAATGCTCCCAGCACATTCTAACACCTTGATGCTGAGTCACCGTGTTGCCACATGAACCTCAGTACGTCATTGACAATGGGTCAATGCAATGACATCACGTTGTGTAAACTCAGGAGTCTCTAACTGTCCTGCTAAGCTGGGGTTGCAGGATGCAAGCTGACCCATGCAAAGTTGGACTATGTCATCAATTCCCAGCCCACAAAGCCCGCTGGGAATTCTTCTTGCATGGCAGAAAGGAACAGTTGAAATCTTTTCAGTCGTTCTGGCCTTTAATCCCCAGAGCCTCCTTGGTATCCAGCATTTCTGCCGCCCCAAGCAAAAAAAAAAAAGCTGCGATCGGCGGCGGCAGTTCAGCGGCAGGTCCTTTGCTCCTAGAGGGAGTGAGGGACCTGCCGCCCCCGAATTGCCGCAGGTGCCGCCCCTCTCCCTTGGCCGCCCTAAGCACCTGCTTGTTAAGCTGGTGCCTGGAGCCGGCCCTGTTGGTATCACCATTGAGAAGATGTTGTCTTGGTGTCTCTTCCTTCTTTTTGCTTTATGTTGCCTGTAGTGGAGTGGCTGCCCCACTCCTGTATAACAGGCTAAAAGCAGCCAAGCTAGGCTGATTGGGGAAGCAGCCAAGCTGTAGCCAGCCCAATCAGGGCCCAGCTGGCCCTGATAAGAGGGCTGGGGGCCAGGAACTGGGAGGAGTCTCACTCTAGTCCTGGAGTGGGAAGGGTTAGCTGCCTGGGAGCAAGGCCTCTGAAGCAGAGCAGTGCTGGGGAAAAGACCAAGAGGAGCTGTGGGGAGCTCCAGCCTGGTAAACCCCCAGGCTGCAGGCCTTGGCGAAGGCCTACAGAGGAAATGGGGCTGCAGAAGTGTAGCCCGGGGATAGGAAGAGGCGGCTGGTCCTACCCCATTGCCAATGGTGAGTGGCCATTATAGACTGCAGTCGCCCCACTGAGCGGGGGCTAGATGATGACTGGCAGTAGCCAATGAAGCAAGATGAGTATAGAGGGTTGGGGGTTCCCCTGAGAGGGGAGACCCAGAGCGTGGGGGTACTGCTGAGGCAGAACCCTGAGGTAAAGGGCACCAGGGTCCAGGAGACACTGACCTGCAGAGGGTGCTCCATATGCTGGAAAAGAGCTAATTCCAAGATGACCAGCAGGAGGTGCCGTGCCAGTGGGTCTTCACTTTGCTACACTGCCCCAAGTCCTTGTCAATCTGAGCGTCCTCTACCTTCTGGAAGTGGAGAAGGTCAGCAGGAGGAAACCCAGCCGCGGGGTGTGGTGATAACAGAGGGTGCAGAAACAAGCTGCAGGAGAGGAGATTTCGGGGGAGGGGGAGCTGTCAGGGAGAAGCAGGAAATCTGAAGGGCAGCATTGATTGGGCCTAGAAGGAGGGACCCAAGGAGCGCTGCCCCAGATGGGCAGTATCAGTGGGGAGGGCAGCACCATTTGAGACAGTAGTTAGCCTCTGTCTGTGCACTCACCTGGATGAAAGCCTACCACAAGGTCTGGGCGGGCAGCCTGATGAGTCTCCACCTGGGATTCCCAGAAGTCAGGATAAAGCGACTTGTAGCTGCTAAGATAGACTCTTCCCCTGGGTCCGAACGCTGTCAGTGGAGGCCTCATGATGGGTCCATCTACCACATTGACTCCCACCATTACTACCTCGATGCCCTGGTGCCCAGGAAACACCCGTGTCAGCTCATCGTAATCCGTCACCCGGGTGTTGAGGGTCTCGATATGGGAAGCCCCTATGATATGCACTGTGACAGGCTTGGTATAGAGATTAATGCCGAAAGCGTGCAGCGCCAAGCCGATGGTGATCGGCCTGGACTGGAAGTCTGTGGTCAGCCGTTTGACAGACTCCAGCAGCTCTCCCTCCTCTGGCTTTGGCTTCCCCACGTTGGCCCAGAGGATATTCATATAACGCCCGGTCAGTATAGCACTCAGCTTTTCTTCCAGGTGCTCCTGCATGGAGAACCAGTCCTCCCAGCTTTTCACCTCCTGTATGCGCTTTGTCCAGGTCGCCGTGGGGAATGGGATGTCACCTAGAAGGAGAACCCCAGAAATTCTCAGCTCAGTGCTCCAGACTTCCCCAGGGTGTACTGATCTTTTTCCCTGGATAAGGGTATCATCCCTTTAAAAAGACAGCGCTTGAAGCTCTGCCATTCAGCTTAACAGGAGGTGCTGAGCTCAGAGCAGCCCTGCCAGTGAACAAGGATACATTGTGTGGTAACGAAGGGGAAACAATAGGGAGATGAACGAGCTGACTGTATAACGGACGTCTGAGCCATCAACTCTGTGAAGGATGTTGGAACCCCAGAGAACCCAGGAGTCTTCAAGCCAAACTAGGAGAGCAGCTACAGGTATGCAGGACTCCACAAATCCCCTGAACAGTTGTGTGTGTGTGTGTGTGTGTGTGTGTGTGTGTGTGTGTGTGTGTGTATATATATATATATATATATATATATATATATATAAAAAATTCCTGGATTCCCCCTAGCTAACACTCAGTGGTATCCAGACACCACCTTGCTTGGCTTCACAGCATGACAGGGCTCTGTCAGGCTTCAAAGACAGCCCTCAGTGCTTGTCACTGATATCATGGAAACCCAGGCAAGCCACAAAGGTCTGGGAGCTGGGGAGGGAATGTGAGCAGGTCTGGATAGAATCCACCATGAGACCCCAGGCCCAATTCCCTTCTTGGTGCAATCTTCTTACTATCTACTTGGAGGCTTGCTTCCTGCATGAGGCAGCAGACAGATGAATCTGCACTAAGACAGTCAAATGGCCTCTGGCTGCAGATAGCCCAGCCAGCTTTGACCCAGTCAAAGAGGACCCCTTGTCCCCTTCTGTTGAATGTAGGCAGCAAACCTACCTGTGAAGACGAGCCATTCTACCAGCCGGTCAAGAGCTACCAACCTCAGCTTCTTACACAACTTCTTGTGCACAGGCCAGTTGGCCCGTTGGCACTCTGAGTTGCAGTAATACACGTTCTGGCACCTAGAGGGAGCAAGAGAGAGGAGAAAGAATATGGTGCTCCACCAGGCAGCAAATTCAAGATACATCCTAGCACCTGATAGGAGAGGACCATCAGGAGTGAGCCTGAGAGAGCTGCCCCAAGGAGACCAATACTCAGTGCGTGAGTTGATGGGCTCTCTCTGGACTGCACAGCATTCTTGCCCTCCCCTATCCCTGCATGTGAACATGAAACATAAATACAAGAATTTGTTCCTGGGGTAACTTCATTGATCCATTGGGGTTACACCAGGGATTAGTTTGGCCTTGGTGCTGTTGCAATGCCTTTCAAAGGGGCTGGTAAGAACAGAGAGCTCCTCACTTAGCAGGTGTCGCCCACTGAGTTGGTACTGCCGCCTTCATGCAGAAGGCAGCCAGGCAGCATCACTGGAATCACGTACAAGCTACCCACCAAGGGACAGCTACACCCCCTCTCCTCAGTTATACCCCCTGCAACATCTCATCCTCCACCCATGATAGCCAGAGAGTGCAGAGGTTTAGACACTGAGGGCCTGTGCTCACTGAAGTTAATGGAATGACTCCCATTGACTTTGGATCCGGTCCTGAGGAATTAAAAAAAAAAAAAAAAAAAAAAAAAAAAAGATGCACCCAGCCGCTACTCAGAGGACTAACCTCTATTATGGGGCCCCATTCAGAAGCCTAGCTAAGCCTCTATGTTAGAAGGAATTGTCCTCCTGTTCCCATAGATATTCTGGGAATATTTCCACTGGGGACAAGGGAAGGATCTTGCCTTATGCTATGGCTCAGTCCTTTATAGCCGCCCTCAGCCACACACTGGGTGCTGTTGAGTACCTTTTGCATCGTCGGAGGCTTCTGGGGTCAGGGAGGGCATCGGGGAGTTTCTTGCACTCAGCACAGAATTTGAAGGTGTCCTCCATTTTTTGAAACATGTCGAAATAAGTCCGGATCCCGAAATCCATCCCCAGCTTCTTCCCATCCATGACAGACCTGCAGGAAAACAGCCAAAGTAGCAAAGTCGATGAAAGGCGAGCAGGGCACAACCCAACCTTGTCCTAGCGTGGTCCTTTCATAGCGACAAGACTGGCCCAAAGATGCCGTGTAATGGAAGATGTTAGCATCAGCTCAACTTGCAGGGGAGTACTGTATGCTGCTTCATCACTGCTGCAGTATGAATTCATTACCACAGCTTTGATGAGGGCTTCTGTTGTAAGGGCCAGCCCAAATGTTATCAATGCCCTGATAGCAGCTAGCAGAGACTGTCCTGATCGGATGCCTTTATCAATGCTTGGTATGATCAGTGACTGTTCTGAACTGAAGGGAAGTTATAGCCACATGTTGATATGAACTGGCAGGGCCAGGCCTCATCTGAGGACCCCTTAGGAGAGAGAACTTTTTCCCTACTAGGGTATGAACCAACAGGGCATGATGTTCTGATCCTTTGAGAACAAGGGAGTTTAACTTTCTTTTCACTGTAAGTGGCCCTATCAGTCCACCAAGGTCCCTTCTAGCCAGGGTCACATAGTGTTTGCTTTGTTCTTTCCCTCAGGCCATCCAGCAGTCTAATGCTCCCAGTGGCTAGTGCAGACAGTCCTAGAGCTGTCTGAGGTCGTGTGCCATGCGGGTGTTCAGATGGCAGCACACACCTTGTGCAGAAGCCACCAGGTACCCCGGCATTACTCACTTGTATTCGTCATAGCTCTTCATGTTGAGCTTCTTCAGGATGACCTGCGACAGACCAGGGACGTTGCTATCCATAGCTTGGAAGCCCAGGGAGTCCATGTTGTGGCTTGTAATTACTGGTTCTTCCGCAGGCTTCTTCTTGGAGTGGCTGGACTTGGAAGTCATGCCCTTGTTTATGTGGGCCATTTCTGTCAGTGCTGGAAATCGGGCAGGCTGGAAATAGGGAGAATGAATAAAGGAGAATAACTGTGGAGGTCTTGAACAGGCCCCCCCCCCATCTATCCCAGACTATGGTGCCTGAGCTCTGGACGCCTCTTCTTGGTATGCTGGAGATGTCCTCCCCACTTAACGACCTGCAGGGAAAGCAGCAGAGTCTAGCATGCAAACGGCTGTGAGCCTGGTAATCTGGGATCCAGTGTCTGGTCTGCTCTGTGTGAACTGGGGCAAGACACTTCACATCTCTGCTTCTCTGTTTCCCTGACTTTAAAATGGAGAAGTACTGATATCACCCCACTTCCCCGATGAGTTGCGGCTGAATTAATTCACGTACATAAAGCCGTTTTAAATCCCCCCTGGTATGGAAGTTTGGAGAAACCTGAGATGCAAAATATAGATCTGGATGCTGAATTTGGGGAGGATCTGACTCAGACCCATGTCTAAATGGAATGGCCATAATAGTAGCCACTTCTACTGGGTGGTTTTCAACTTTCCTCTCTACAATAGCTGTCTACATCCCCTCTCTCTTCCTCCACCCACCTCTGACTTCCGTCAGCTCCCCTTCCCACTAGTGATTGGGATCCAGTTTGTTTCTGTTATCCTGACTGGGTCTGGAACGTTCCCACGGCACAGCAGGAATGTCCAAGACTGGCCAGGATCCCATTGTTCTGCCCCTGCAAATGGACTTTCTCTGCCCTCTTGGCTCCCGTACCTGGTCAGAGGAATCACTGACTATATAGCACATTGCGGGGGTCTCTCTGGGAGGCACCCAGCTGACAGCCAGAAAATGTGGCTTTGCTCGGTGGCGCATCTGTCATTGCTTAGCACAAGCTGCCAGCATTGCATGACTCAGCCTCTCAGATAGCTCTTGCTCTGCTCCCCCCACAGCAGCCGTGACCTCTCTTCTGAAGAGGATGCCAGCAGCAGGAGGAGAGAAGGAAGCCCTTTCATCCTCTGGTTTTGCCTAGTCCTTTAACAGCAGACCCCCAAATCTGCTCTGGGCTGTGCGCAGGAGGCTCCCAGGGCAATCAATGAGATCCATGTGCATCTCTGACCAGCACGAAGGGTAGCTCAGCAGGTGTCATGACTAGCCAGTGGCACAAGACCATGTCAAATGTTCTCCAAGCTGGCACCCTGGTGAATGCAGTAGTGTTATTACCATAGCTGCATGCTGTGTGGGCAGACAGAGCCAGGGTGGGGTGACCCACGGTGTAAAGAACTGGTCCCACAAGAGGAGACACAGAAGATGAAGGAGGACATAGGGTAGGAGGTCCTCAGGCTGGTTCTAGTTGGCACTGTTGGAAGGAAGTCTGCGCTAACGGTCTAGTGATCTGACAGGTTCAGGGAAGGATAAGCTTGTGGCCAAAACATGGGGGTTGGGAGTCAGGAGATCTGGGTTCTCTTCATATCTCTACCATGGACTCACTGAGCACAGGACGGCCCCTCTCTGTGCTTCTCTTTCCCCATTTATACAACAGGGGCATGATAATGATCTATCTCTCAGGAGTGGTTTTTAAAATTAATTTGCTAACATTTCTTGTAAGGTGCTTTGAGATCCTCAGCTCAGAAAAGGGCGGTGTGTTTTTACTTCTAGATCAAAGGTTCAAACTTGGCCCAGCTCAGTAGTACAAAAGTTACCACCAGTTTCATACAGACCACACATCAGATGGTAGTGTCCATGGAAAGGTGCTCCTAACATCCAAGACACCACCATAATTGGCACTTACAGCATTTGCCCCCTTTTGTGCAGTCCCAGCAGAGAAGACAAGAACTGAGTGAATAGAGTGAGCTCTCCTTATTGGAATAGGTCCCTGCAGAGCAAGACTGGGGCACACTGGGGAGAGAGCTTACACTTTCCCTGCCTGTGTTGTACCTGCTCTGTTAGTAGAGAGAGGACTCTGGCTCCAGGACTGGCAATCAGGCACGTTTTCCCAGCACTGAACTTGCATAGACTAAGAAAAGGTGATCTGTACAGCGGGCTGGTTTCTCTTTATGATAAGCAAGTTCATTGCTGTTTCTCAGCAGGGCCTGGAGATGCACGCAGAGGTCTGGCCTAGGGGAATAACTGCTGACAGGTGGACGGTGCCTGCCTTGCTTGCAAAGCTGGTTGAAAGCCAGGAAAACGCTTTCAGCCCAGCCAGCTGACTTGGTTGGCAAAGAACTGAGCCCTGCTGTCAGCCTTACAAGGGCCTGATCATGGTCCAGAGCCAGAGAAGGAACAAGTCTGGTACCCCCGATCTCCATTTGATGAGTATTAAATTCTAGGCTGTTGTTATTCCGGCTTTATGCTCTACCCATAACCATAGCATCTGAGCACCTACCACGTTGCCCTTACAAAGTCAATCAGCCTAATTAGGAAATGCAAAGGGAAAACATTGATGCCACCATCAGCCAGTCCATGTTGTTTGGTTTGTCTCCGGATGGGACAGATCATGCTTGAACTTCATGGGCACATAGGAGTTGGTGATGCTATACACCGCGAAGGGAAGGGTGTTGGTGATGGCCATGATCTCACCCCTTTTCCATACTAGCGGCAGCTAGCCCACGAGGGAGCATATGTTGAACCTGTAAAAAGGAGGTCTAGCTGCTGCCTCTGAGCATACTCTTCCCCCTCTCCCCTCCACATACATACATATACCAGCAGTGACATTCTGTCTACATGTGTGCTCCACAGACAGAATTCTTCCTTCATGTGTGTGTGTACCAATGCACATGCTGCTAGTGTTTATAAGATACTTTTCTGCGCCAGCTCCAGGGACCTGAATCTTGTGGCATATAATAACCCAAGCTCAACAGAAGCCAGTGGTGGTGGAATGGTACAAATCACTCACCCAAGGGAGCAGGGCATGGATTCAATGTGTGAGCTGGGGCGGGGGGGGGGGAAGGGAGTTTGCCAGTTGGATCACTCGGACTGCCTCCCACACCACTTGACAGATGCTTGATCTATTCCTGTACCAGACTGATTGCCTTTCCAACCCAGAGTAAAAAAAAAAAAGCACTTATGGAGATAGGGTGATGAGGAATAAAGGAGGAAAGCCAAGGGCAGCCATGCTCAAATGTCATGGGGCAAGAAGATAGACCCAGGAAAAAACACAACCACTACCAACACAAATCTGATAGCAGTGCTATTCTGGTCCTGGGTCACCATGGGGAGCCAGCCAATCAGCTATAGGACTGGCCAGAGACCTCCTAGGAATCAAGCCAAAAGCAATTTTAATGGCAGGAGTGATTTCCATTAACTGTTTGCCCTGGAACTTTTCAGATCTTTTCAGTCCGTATTTTGCTCCCCAAGCATCCAAACATAGCTCCTCAAGCTAGCCACAGCTAGTCCCAAGACCCTGCTCCCCCCAGGAAATCGGTGGGTACATTAACAACAAGGAGTCTGGTGGCACCTCAAAGCACTCTTCCAACCCAGATCAACAAAATGGTTAAAAATGCTTATCTCACTGAAATCCTCCTCACCTGGCCCTCAGCCCCATGCCGGCCAGGAGCTTGAGGTGTCCAAGCAGAGAGAAAATTGTGCTCAGCCCCTGAATATAGAGACCGGAGAAGGTTATTTCCCCTCCCCTTTGAATCCTCTTAGCCTGTTCCTTCATTCATCTGTAGCTCCATTTGTCAGAAGGGAGAAATGTAATGGGTCTAAAAACTGCTTCAGCAGGAGGAACGTAAGAGAATGCTAAGTGGAGGTGACGAGAGGGGAGGAAGAAAGCAGTGCAGGAAGGGAATCTAAGGACCAGAGTAGACTTTGAGAAGTTAAACCATCCATTCCTTGAAATGACAACAGCTTACAAGGCAGACTAACCTTTTAGGTGCTTTTTCTTTCTTTCTTTCTTTCTTTCTTTCTTTCTTTCTTTCTTTCTTTCCCACTCCGTTGCTCTCTCCTTCGCTGTGGATTTGTCTTAGAGCTGCAGCTGCCTGCCTTCTCCTGGATTGTTTTCTGCTTCTAACTGCAGAAATGCTAGACAGAACCTTGTGGTCTAAGAATATACTGCCTACTCAGACCCTGTCAAGAATTACTTCTCACTGGGTAGAGTGACTGAGACACTGGGGCTTGGCTCTTAGGAGACGCACGTGCAAAACTCTTATCAGGTCCTGACAACAGGATCTCCAGGATCCTATGTCTCACCTGCCCCCTGCTGGAAAATATGGTATTATTCACTAACCCCATGCCAGGGAATACTGTGAATCACCCAATTCACCCCTATGCTGGATGATAGTATCACCTAACTGATCCCATCACTTCCACGTGGCTGGAATGTGTGTATCCCACCTCACCTCTCTGGAAGAGGACAGTGCATATCATCTACCCTATGCCACCATTTCTCCATGGCCAATGATACTGTGCATCACCTGTTTCGCCCCCACATCCCTCCATGCCTGAGGATGAGACTTGTAGGGCACCTGTGGCTCAGGAGTTGTGTATGCCTGTTAATTTGTTACTATATTTCCAGTGCAATATGGACACTAAAAAAATTATAGATGAGGAGGACATTCAGAGCCACGGATTTCCTTCTTCCCTGCTTTAGTATACTGCCCCCACAAGATGCTATCCACTCTGCTCTTGAGGATTCTAGTTTCTCACAGCTGTGTCCTGTAAATCAGGTAGGGTGGTCACCTATGTGTCATGGAAATAAAGGATTATCTATCTATCTACCTATCTATCTATCTAAATGCCAATAGTTCCATTCCTGGACCAAAGCCCCACATTTGTATTGCACTGTGTGATACTTCGTGTAATTGTTGCTGAAATGGGAAACAAAATGCATTCTACTGTATTACAAACTCTCACGAATCTTGCAAGATTTGATATTTTTCTTAAGTTGCAGCTCATGGCATCATTTCATTATGTGAGAATCTCAGCTTTCTCTTTCTTTCTTTCTTTCTTTCTTTCTTTCTTTCTTTCTTTCTTTCAATTAAGCTTTAAGCCCTCAGGGCTGAAGAGAAAAGCTTGAAAGTGTGACCCTAAAGGTCAAATAAAAAGAATCCCAAATGTATTATTTTTTAAAATCTCGTGACTTTTAAGGCAATCTCATGATTTTCAGGGCCTGATGAGTTTTGAATGCTTGGGGCTCGCTATAATGCTTCCATGGTGACTTGATATGGGATACGGCACATTGGATCCTAAGTAAGGGAATTCCTTAAACAATAGGGTCCATACTATAGGGTCGAGGGCAGTTAAAGAGCCCCAGATTGACTGGGAGCATTATAGAATCATGTGTTGATAGGCGAGGATGTGTGCCAGGCAAGGTCCCAGGGCATTCCCATGGCCCAGCCATGGGAACTCATACCTGTTCCCACAATGTCACTGTGTGAGGTCACAGCATGTTCCCATGGCACTGACAGGAGAGGACACAGGCATGTCAGAGTGGTTATGTCCCGGGCGCCCTAGGCTGCATGAGGTTTTGCCCCTCAGGACCCCGCGCAGCTAGAACCAAGGTCCTGCTCTGCTCCAATCAAAGTGACTGGCCAGTCTGCTCAGGCTCTGGAGCTGGGCACAGTCCACCTGCGCCAGTAACCAAAATGGCCGCCTGGGCCTCAGCCCCAGCTCAGGAAAGAGGCTCCCCGCCCCCTGCTGCCCACAACAAGCTTGGCGGCAGGAGAGGTGGAGTCAGAACACCGTCACGTGCCCTATGCGTCGAGCAAGGGGCGGGGCACGCGCGGGAGTAGGAACGGTTGCTATGGTTACCGAGGACGCGCCCCTGAAAAGTGATCACTGACTCGCCCCTCCCCGTCCCAGCCGTAAGCGGTGAGTACCCCTCGCTCGCGTCCCCGTACACCCGGGACCAGGGGTGACTCTACCCTGGGGTCTGCCCCCGTCATGTACATCCGGCGGGGAACCCCCGGGAACTGCCCTCTCTGGGTAGGTAGCCCCCTACCCCGGGAACCGGCCTCCATCGGGTATCCCCCCACCTATCCCCTGCCCTGGGAACTGCCCCCCCCCCGGCTGTCCTCTCCCCCTACCGAGAACAGCCCCCTCTGGGTATCCCTCCCTCCTACCGCGGGAACTGCCCCCTCCAGGCTCTGGGTATCCTCTCCCGGCTATCCCCTGCCCCG
This sequence comes from Trachemys scripta elegans, assembly GCF_013100865.1. NCBI lineage: Eukaryota > Metazoa > Chordata > Testudines > Emydidae > Trachemys > Trachemys scripta. The sequence goes on from NC_048307.1 coordinate 30,482,334, forward strand.
GAAACCGGCCTCCACCGGGTATCCCCGCCTAGCCTATCCCCTGCCCATGGAAGTTGGGAACTGCCCCCCTCATCCCCGGTTGTCCCCTCCTCCTCCCGGGAACTCCCCACCTCTGGTTTCAGAGTAGCAGCCATGTTAGTCTGTATCCGCAAAAAGAACAGGAGTACTTGTGGCACCTTAGAGACTAACGAATTTATTAGAGCATAAGCTTTCGTAGACTACAGCCCACTTCTTCGGATGCACCTCTGGGTATCCCTCCCCCAGGAACTGCCCCCTCCCCCCAGGTATCCTCTCCTGGCTATCCCCTGCCCCGGGAACCGCCCCCACCAGGTATCCCCTCCGCGCCTCCCCTTCCCCCAGGAACTCCCCCCCCCCACCAGCTATCCCCATCCCTGGGAACTGCCCTCCGTTGGCTGTTCCCTCTCCTCTCCTGCCCTGGGAACTGCCTGTGGGTACCCCTTCCCTCCCTGCCTATCCCCTGCCACAGGAACTCCCCACACACACACACACTGGGTATCCCTGTCCCTGGGACCTGCCCTTCTTTGGGTATCCCTTCACCCCACTCTCCCTCCATAGCTAGATACATCACACAAACGTTTGACATGCTCCCCGTCCTGTACCATTTTGGGTTTATGTCCATAAGATATTTTTCACTTTGAGCTTCACACTGAAGGGAACTGAACTGTACAAAGTGTTTGTGTGATCAGTAAAACCATGTGCATTTTGTGATGTTTCAACATCCAGGTCTTGAATCTTATTAGAATGTGCCGTTTCTGTGTATCATTTACATTATTTTGAATTTGATTAGCTGGGAGAGGGGGTAGTTTTAGAGAAGGTAGAAGAGCTCACAACACAGGAATAGTGCCGCTGAGAGCATAACAAGAGGTTGTGCTGAGTTACTGCAAAACAGAGCCCAGAAGAAAGAGTATGGGTATGTTTAATTTTTTTCATTCCTTATTTCTGCAGAGACATGGCTGTTCTCTCTGGGCAGGCTAGTAAAAGAGGATCCCTCATATTGGCTCCACCTTCTTCCATTGAGGCACCTCTGTCCCCAATCAAACCGGTACAGATCACAGTGTTGGAGGCACGTGACCTGGTAAAGGCTTCTGAAATGTCTCATCTTGTCTGGCATTAAATATATCTGGTTTAGTAAATGGGGCAGACATGAACTTTTATGCTGTAAACGCTTCCAAAACTTGGTGTGAGAACATAACACTCCTGAGCAATCTATAATGAAACCAGGACCTCAGTGTAACCCATAGTTACACAGCATGGTTCTCTGTTCCCCAGTAGTGGCTAGCTCGTATGTAGAGTAAAGGGTCTTGTTTTTCGGTCCAAAAATCTTGGGTTCAATCCCCACCGACAGCCCATCCAGGAATATTGCATTGCATAAACATTAATTTGAAACGTGGCCTGCTATGCCCCCTCTTGCATTACTATCAGTATTTTTAGTTATTTCTTTACAACAAAGTTTTCTAAGCAATGCATGATATAAATCATACTCCTTGTAGTAGTTCCGGGGTGGGGCTCGTCCCTTCCTGGGGCGCCTGGAAGCCAGGCCGCCCCGCTACAAAGCGAATAACAGTTAGGGCCCCGACCTTTGGGTAGGGGCTAAGCACACAATTAGCAGTTTTAGAGCTCAGGCCCTTATGCAGGGGCTGAGCACACAATTAGCAGTTTAGAACTCAGGCCCTTAGACAGGGACTGAGCACACAATTAACAGCTCCGGCCCTGGGTCAGGGCGGGGCAGCAAACCAATAGTCTGTCAGGGGCCCAGGCCCCTTGGACAAGGAGGAGGAGAGACTGCCACCCGGCGCGGGGTGGCAGGGGGGAACACAGGTCCACCCACTCCACTGTGTTCCAGCCCGGGGCCCTATCCGCAGCAGTCTGTCTGCCGCGCAGTCAGTGGGGATCCTGACCGCAACACACTGACATGGGTTCGGGGTCTGCTATCCCCGGGCCACTTCCCATCTCCTCCTCCATGGGTACCTGCTCCTCCTGAGTTCCGTCTGCTGGGTCGCAGATCATGGGCTCCTCCGGGCCCCGAGCACCAGGTAGGTCTGTCGCTCCCTCTGGGCCCTCGGCGGGGGGAAGCTCAGACCGCTCCTCAGGATACCGGGCTCTCGGCAGGCTCGGCCAGTCCTCCTCAGGGTACCGGGCTCTCGGCAGGCTCGGCCAGTCCTCCTCAGGGTACCGGGCTCTCGGCAGGCTCAGGTCCGCGGGAGCTCGGGCACCAGCGTCTGTCCGCTGCCGGCCAGCTACTGAGCGCTGGGGCCTGGCCTTTATACTTCCTGTCCTGCCCCTTGACTTCCGGGGGGCGGGGACAGGCCGCGGTGGCTCCGCCCACTCTGGCGGCTTTTCTGGCTCATCGCTTCCTGGGGCGCCTGGAAGCCAGGCCGCCCCGCTACACTCCTGTTTTGCTAACATGTTCTTTTTTTTTTTAATTCCACACCCTCCTTCCATCACCAACATAATATAGAGACAAATACTTATAAAAGAGTTGATTCTGATCTCAGTTACAGCAATGTAAATCTCAAATAACTCCACTGAAATTTGTGCCAGTTAACTAAAATCAAAATCTGGCCATTAATGGAGTCTATGTACCACATTACATTCCTGGCTGATCTTATTGACGTCCAGAGTAATTGTAACAACTCAGGAAAAAGACCTGGGTGTCACAGTGGACAGCACAATGAAAATTTCTGCTCATTACATAGCAGCAGTCAGAAAAGCAAATAAAATGGTAGAATGCATCTAGCTATCTGTCTAGGCATTTATACTATAGTATCAAAATACCTCTCATGCATTAATAGATTTACCCTTGCTATGTCTTTGTGCAGTAGGGAAGTCTATAAAGGAATGAGATGGGAAATAATACTGAAAATATTAAATGTCATTATATAAATCAGTGGTACAACCTGAACTGGAATACTTCAGTTCTGGTCGCCCCCTCTCAAAAAGAAAATAGCAAGTATAGAGAGGGCTAAGAGATGGGGTGGGGGGAATGTTAAGAGATACGTAAAAGCTTCCAGATGAAGGTACATAGAAGAAATTTGGGAATGTTTAGTTAGAGAGGAGATGAATAAGAGAGGACATGAGAAAGGAATACAGAATAATGAATGGTATAGAAAAGGTGTCTTCTATTTAGCCTTTCTCTTAATAGATTAATAAGGAGGCATTTAATGAAACTGAAAAACAGCAAATTTAAAACTGATAAAAGGATATATTGATTACACAATGCACAATGAAAGCTGGGGAGGCATCAGTTGGAAGTAACAGAGGAGGAGAAGGACCTCGGAGTATTGGTTGATCACTGGATGACTATGAGCCGCCAATGTGATATGGCTGTGAAAAAAGCTAATGCGGTCTTGGGATGCATCAGGCAAGGTATTTCCAGTAGAGATAAGGAGGTGTTAGTACCTTATACAAGGCACTGGTGAGACCTCATCTGGAATAGTGTGTGCAGTTCTGGTCTCCCATGTTTAAGAAGGATGAATTCAAACTGGAAGAGGTTCAGAGAAGGGCTGCTAGGATGATCCGAGGAATGGAAAGCCTGTCTTATGAAAGGAGATTCAAAGAGCTTGGCTTGTTTAGCCTAACCAAAAAGAAGGCTGAGGGGAGATATGATTGCTCTCTATAAATATATCAGAGGGATAATTACCAGGGAGGGAGAGGAATTATTTAAGCTCAGTACCAATGTGGACACAAGAACAAATGGATATAAACTGGACTTCAGGAAATTTAGACTTGAAATTAGATGAAGGTTTCTAACCATCAGAGGAGTGAAGTTCTGGAACAGCCTTCTAAGGGGAGTAGTGGGGGCAAAAGATATATCTGGCTTCAAGACTAAGCTTGATAAGTTTATGGAGAAGATGGTATAATGGGATAGCCTAATTTTGGCAATTAATTCGTCTTTGACCAATAGCGGTAAATATGCCCAATGGCTTGTGATTGGATGTTAGATGGGGTGGGATCTGAGTTACTACAGAGAATTCTTTCCTGGGTGTCTGGCTGGTGAGTCTTGCCCACGTGCTCAGGGTTTAGCTGATCGCCATATTTGGGGTCGGGAAGGAATTTTCCTCCAGGGCAGATTGGCAGAAGCCTTGGGGGTTTTTCGCCTTCCTCTGCAGCATGGGGCATGGGTCACTTGCTGGAAGATTCTCTGCACCTTGAAGTCTTTAAACCATGATTTGAGGACTTCAATGGCTCAGACACAGGTTTGATACAGGAGTGGGTGGGTGAGATTCTGTGGCCTGCATTGTGCAGGAGATCAGACTAGATGATCATAATGGTCCCTTCTGACCTTAAAGTCTATGATTACCGCAAAGTATCATTAGGCAAAATTGCTTAGCAGGATTCAAATAAAGATTTGGCTTATATGGATAAGAATTAAAGAAAAGTTTGGAGAGGATATCAGCCTTTGTTGGTCATAAGTCAACCTCTATCTTGAGAGGGTTAGGAAATATTTTCCCCCTGTATTGAGGTTATATTATAATTGCCCACCTCATCATTTCTTGCACTGTCTTTGGGAGCATCTGCTCCTGGCCAGTGGCCACTGTCAGAGAAAAGCTGGTGAGTTAAATGGACCACTGGTCTGATATACTTTAGAACTTCCTATATTCCTATGTTTAAGAACACTGGTAAACACATGCTAAAAACTGTGCCCTTCTTTAAAGCTACTAGTGTAGAATTAATGAGTCTACAGAATCCAAATATTTCCAAAAAACTTGCTAAAATTCCCACTAGATTTCAAGGAGTTCTTTAGCTATACAGTATTCTAGAATTTCATATTAATGCAGCCATACCATTTGTGAGCTACCTCCTCAGTTGTTTACAAAAATCAGAACCTTTCTTGAAATTATTATTATTGTTCATTATTATGTTGCCCCTTTGGATGAAAATCAGTGTAGTTATGCTTCTCTCCTCCTCCATGTTAATGAAGACTATTAGTTCTAAATGTCCCTACCACATCTGGGTGCTAGTAACCACTGGGGTGCTGCAGAGAGAGAGAATGAAGAAAAGAGGGTGAAATCTCAGTGAGACCAGAATTTTTCATCATAAACCCATTCTTGTGTGTGGAGTAACTGAAAAAAAATCCTTCTTTTCCTTAGCTCAACCACCTTTTGTGGACAGCTCTGGTTGTGAGCAGTTTGAAATCTGCCTTTTGCAGTAGAATAAAATAATTAACCTATTGTTGGTTTGTGTTTGCCAGAAAGGTGTCAAAGGAGACACTCCAGTGACCTATGTGCGTGCAGAGTATAATGGTGTTATCCTGGGTGACTCCCTGAAAATTGATGTTTCTTCAGATGGAACAGTGAAATATAACTTCACCACTAGCTTTGAATACAACTCTGATGGGCCAAACTCTCTAGATGACATCGCACACAAACCCTTATTCTGTAAGTAACTGTCACTCTAACTGTCCATTTATATTTGCTCAGAATGAATCACTAGAGAATTGAAAGGAGCTCTGGCCGTGGGGATCTCTCACTGCTTCATCCCCATCTGCTCCTAGCAGGAGTCACTCATTAGAGAATGGAGTAGAAGCATCACTGTAGGGAACTCTCAGCTTCTCTATTCTCATCCTCTTCCAGCAGGACTTGCTTGAGAATGAAGTCTGAACACTGGCTGTGGGAAACACTCAGCTATTCTATCCCCTTCAATCACTGGGGAATCAAGTAGGAATGTTGGTTAAGAGCTAATATACTTTTTAGGCACCCTGAATGATCTCACTGTTTCCAACTGCTGTTTTATAGGTGATTGAGAAACATCACCAGATTCTATGTTTTTCCCCCCCAGTGACTGTGATTGAAGTTTTACCAAAGGAGAAGAAGCAGAAGGAGGAAAAGACTGTGGCTCTTGGTCAGGCTGTTGTGGACCTTCTACCTCTGCTGGAAGGTGCAAAGTAGAATTCATACTGTGTCCACATCCACCTCTTGCTCTCACATAGCTTCTTCATTGTAGCTTCACTTCTGTTGACAAATAATACCTAGTGCTGTCTTTAGAAAGTTGGATTATATGGGGGGCAGATAGCACAGTTTTTCCATTCAGGAAGTGATTTCACTACAGGAGGGCTTCAGACTTTGTGCTGATTCTGTCTTTGTTTCTTCACAGGACAGTGTTCATTTAGAGCAACAGTTCCACTGCATCCAGTTCCTGGCTCTCCACTAGAGAGCCTTCGTCCAGATGCCAAGGTATTTAGAATTTCCCAAGGCCATTCACTCAATAATTCAACTATGCAGCTATATGGTGTAATTTAAATAAAAAGCTATGAATATTTCAGGAACTATGACTCAGCCATATTGCAAATTATGTATACATTATGGTAATACATATAAAAATGTGGGGCCCTGTCCTTCTCCCATTGATTACAATAGGAGCAGGATTGGGTCCATAAACCCTAATATATGCTGTACAAAAAGCTACATTGAAAGAACGTTAATGTAACAAAGCGAAGGACTGAAAAATCAGAAAATGGCTTTATTAAGGATGCCTGAATAACCTTAACTCTGTCCCTTTGTGCAAACAAAATATTACATGGTCTTTTAGTACTTCATCGCATACTATTTTTACTATAGGATCCCTGCCTTATTCAGCACACTGGTTGAACAGTGTTCAGTGAATGAAGCAATGATACATAGTGAATGAAGCAATGATACATAGTGAATGAGGAAATGTGTCTAATTTTAATCCAAATTCTGTTTGCAATTACCAGTGTAAATTTAAAGTCCACTGATTTCAATGAATTTACACTGGTATATCTGAAAATATATTTCTGCCGTCAGTAGACAGGTCAATCGATATGTAATGAATGAGGCAAGTGTCCAATCACACTGAACAGTAAAGATAATAAATATTCAAAAGTTACTTCATTCACTGAATCCCATCCATCCTATATGTGATCTTGTAATTAAATACTGTGTAATAATGTATATGGATAAAGAGCTCAGTTGAGGTTCCATGTGTTAACTTTGGCATCTCCTGAATGTTGAGTGTTTCATTTTGCATCCTTTATGTTCTTTCAACACAGCTAAGTTTTAACTTTTCATTTGTTTGTTAAGCAGTGACTGTGAGAGACATGGTCCCTGCCCTGAGAAGCTTACATTCTAAATACAGTAACTCCTCACTTAAAGTTGTCCCAGTTAACGTTGTTACGTTGCTTATCAATTAGAGAACGTGCTCGTTTAAAGTTGCGCAATGCTCCCTTATAACCTTGTTTGGCAGCCACTTGCTTTGTCCACTGCTTGCAGAAAGAGCAGCCCATTGGAGCAAATTGGGTGCTTGGAACCAGGGTGGACTGGCAGTCTCCCTATCAGCTCCCTGTTCCCCTAAGTTCCCTGTGCAGCAGCCGCCCAGCAAGCTATCAGTTGCCAGCTGTTCAGCTGTCCCTCTCCCCACTGCCGTGTGCTGCTCCTGCCCTCTTCCTTGGAGCTGTCCCTGGGAGCCTTCTGCTTGCTGTGCAGGCAGGGTAGGAGGGGGGCTAATGTCAGGGTGTCCCCGTACCCCCACTTCTGCCCCCCGCTCCTTTACCTCATCTCCACAGAGTGGGGGGGGGAGGTGGGGAACAAAACAGGGCTCAGGACGGAGGGAGCTTGCTGGCAGCAGCTGCTGTCTCAACTTGCTGAGCTACTTAAAAAGGCAATGTACTTAGAGTGGGGTCAGCGTACTTAAAGGGGCAATGCGCATCTCTCTCTCACATAGGGTGTGTGTCTCCGTCTCTGTCTGCCATGCTGTCTCCCCTCCCTCCATTCATGTTGCCTTGTAGAGTGTGAGGCTACATTAACAACAATGTGTTAACCCTTGAGGGCTCAGCCGAGTGCTAGTTCATCATTTAGCAGTAAGGCATTCCCTGGGAAATATCCCATCCTCTGACTCCACCACCTCAACCAAGCTTCACAATCATCATTGCTGTGTATGGTACTAAATTGTTTGTTTAAAACTTATACTCTGTGTGTGTGTGTATGTGTATGTGTGTGTATATATATATATATATATATATATATATATATATATGTCTGGCAAAAAAAAATTCCCTGGAATCTAACCCCCCCTATTTACATTAATTCTTATAGGAAATTGGATTTGCTTAACATTGTTTCGCTTAAAGTAGCATTTTTCAGGAACATAACTACAATGTTAAGTGAGGAGTTACTGTAGAGAAACATTACAATTTGGAAACAAATAATTTAATTACCGTAAGATTCATTTAGCACACAGTAATGCCCATTTTGTCTTCATTTGAATCAATGAATAAAATAATATTGTAGATTTCTAACTTAGGCAGACCTCTACTCATTTCCTCTGCAAAGACGGATGCATGGTAACTGTTTAATAACTTTGCCGTTTCCAGTGGAATGTCACTTCAGTTTGCTCTTGTTTTGCAGTGTGGCCTTGAAGTGTCAGTGTCCATCCAAGAGTCCCTGCTTTCTGTATCACAACTTTCAGGTGGCAACCTCCTCAGGGTTACCTTGGAGGCCGCTTATTCTGTCCCTGAAGTGTTTGTTCCCACAGGACCCCAGCAAAACTACATGGTTTGCTTGCAAGTACCAACTGTTGGAGAGGTGGGGAACTGTCAATGAACTCTTTGTACATGTCCCAGATAGATCTTTGCTTCTGTGGTTGTGGTTTCTAAGATGTTAATCTGCATGAGTAATGAATGCCTATGCCTATTATGTGAGTATGTCCAACTGTTTCTGTGGCCACATAAGTATATTGATATTTGTCAATGATTTTTCAGCTGTTTGTGTATGTATAGTTCTGTGACTTAGATCAAGCCCATTGTTGCCTGGTCTGTTCATCACCATGGCAACTCCCATGTGCATGTGTGTTGAAATGGGTGGGATTTTCCTGTCTCTGTCAGTTCATGCAGTTTGATGCTTGTGTTTTGTAGCTTCTATACCTGTGTGGGCTGGAGCATGTTTTCCAAGTTGTGTCGCTATAATGTTGCTTTTTACTTGTTGGTCACACCTCACTAGTGTTTACTTGCTTTTGCTCAGACCTCTGAATGAAAATCCTTTTCCTTTATACCTCTCTAGAAAGAGTACCCCTTGGCATTCAAGAACGGGATCCTGAAGCTTGGTGGTGAAAAAGAGCCAATACCTCGGCCAAAAAAATGGCCCATTAGCAACATCCTGGCACCAGGAGCTCAAAACATTCCAGACTCTTTTATTGTTGGTGGGCCCTATGAGGAGGAGGATGGAGAGCTCAACAAAACAGAGGTGAGGAAGAAATGACCTTGAAGCAGCCGGGAGCGAGCCGGAGTATGTAGCAAAACTAATGACTGACAACCTACTTTCAAAGATACAAAATGGGAGGAATGAGAAGCAAGGTTCAGAGGAGGAGACCTGATGCTTGTCCAAGCACCATCAGCCAGGCTGCTGGTGACACAAGTAAATCTAACTTTAATTGGCCCAAGAACTATAGTAACGGTTGCTAACTCATTTTGGTCATATGCTGATTTTTCTGTGTGGAGCTGAATTCTGCAATAAGTTCTCCCCTTGGAGGTGATAAGCATTTCACTGCTAGGCTAGGCACTGCCCATCAGTTGGAATGCAGTGTACTGAGTCAGGGTGTGATCTGAACATCCGACTGTTTCTCCTAGGACAGGGAATTTAGGATTCAGGCAGAGAGCATAAAGAAGAGAATTGTTTGGGACTTGGAAAGGCGCTGTTACCTAGACCCTCCAGCAGTTCTCAGGTAAGAAAACTAAGGAAAATTCTCTGGGCAAAAAGTGATGGGGATCGGGAGGAACATATGAATTTCCAGATTGCATCAGCCCCATGATTCATCTATTTCAGTATCCTGTCTCTGACAGTGACCAGCACCAGGTGCTTTCGAGGAAGACGCAATAGACCCCACCATAGATGTGGGGTAATCTGCCTAATCCCTCATAGAGCTTGTTTTAAATCCTGAAGCATGAGGTTTTATATCCCTTCCAGTACTTTTAATTTTTTTAGCATCCATAAGTCTGGATATTTCTGTTATCTATATAAATATCAAATCCCTCTGAATCTTGCTAAGTTTTTGACCTCAGTGTCATACTGTGGCAATGAGTTCCATAGTCCAGTTATACATTATGTGTAGAAATATTTCTTTGTATCCGTTTTGAATTTGCTACTTTTCAATTTCATTGAATGTTCCCTTTGTTTTTGAGCTATAAGACCGGAAGAATGGACACTCTCCATCTACCTTCTCTATAATTCATTATTTTAAACTTTTGTCATGTCTGCTCTTATTCATCTCCTTTCTAAGGTAAAGGGGAGAAAAGAAAGGAAAACTCCAACATGTTTCAGACCGATTTGCCAATTAATAATAGATCTATATCTAATGTGCCACAGTGAGTAAAATATGCCAAAAAAATAAGAGTCACAGCCCCAAAATGCTTATTTTCTAAAGCCACAAAATGGTTTGTTCTGTCCAATGCAAAGGGTACTGAACAAACAGAGTGGATGCTTTGCAGGAGGGGGAAGATGGTTATCTTCAGGAGTGTTTTGAAAGAGAGGGAGGACTTGGCTCACATTAAATGGAAGGCTATTCCAGGCATAACAAGTAGCATGAAAGAAGACGTAAGATGTGGTCTGAAGTTTCCTCTTTAAACCTTCCCAGCTCTCTCCCTGCCCTAAGTGATCATCCTAGCCTATCAACAGCAAACTATCCCAATGCAAAGATAGGAGGAATAGTAAGAGGCCAACATGGTTGCATTGGGAGCTCTTTAATGACCTGAAAATCAAAAAGTAATCCTACAAAAAGTGGAAGCCTGGACCAATTGCTAAAGATGAGTGTGAAAGAATAGCAGAAGCATGTAGGGACAAAATCAGAAAGCCTAAGGCACAAATTGTGTTATGCCTAGCCAGGGTCATAAAAGGCAAGAAGAGGTTCTATAATACAGTAGGGGCAAGAGAAAGGTGAAGGAAAGTGTAGGTCTATTACTTGTGGGGAAGGAGAGCTAATGGACAACACCAAAAAAGCTGAGGTGTTTAATGTTTTTTTTTGCTTCTGTCTTCCCTAAAACCGTTAATTATGATCAGATGCTTAACACAGTTAATATTAACAACAAGAGGGAAGGAACACAGGACAGAATAGGAAAAGAACAGGTTAAAGAATATTTAGATAAATTAGATGTATTCAAATCATCATGGCCTGACAAAATGCACCCCTAGGGTACTTAAGGAACTAGGTGGAGCCATAGGCGCCGACTTCCCGTCTTCCCCGTGAGTGCTCGACCCCCTGACCCCGCCCCTGCCCACCCCTGCACCAACCTCGCCCCGCCCCAATTCCACCCCCTTCCCCCAAGTCCCCACCCCTGCCCCGCCGCTTTACCACCTCCTCCCCTGAGTGCACTGCATCCCCACTCCTCCCCCTCCCTCCTGGAAAGTCCTAAGCGTGCCAAACAGCTGTTAGGCGGCAGGCGGGAAGCGCTGGGAGGGGGAGGAGTGGGGACGCGGTGTGCTTGGGGGAGGAGAAGGTGAGGAGGGGATGGGGCTGGGAGAGCTTGGCTGCTGGTGGGCGTGGAGCACCTGCTAATTTTCCCCCATGGGTGCTGCAGCCCTGCAGAAACCACGGAGTCGGTGCCAATGGGTGGAGCAGTCTCGGAACCATTAACAATTATCCTCAAGAACTCATGGAGGATGGGTGAGGTCCCAGAGGAGTGCAGAAGAACAAACATAGTAGCTATCTTTAAAAAGGGGAACAAAAAGGACCCAGGGAATTATAAACCAGTCAGCCTAACTTTGATACCTGGAAAGATACTGGAACAAATTATTAAATAATCTGCTTGTAAGCACCTAGAATTTGTGGATGACACCAGGCTGGCAGGGATTGCAAGCACTTTGGAGGACAGGATTAGACTTAAAAATAGGCTTGAGAATTGGTCAGAATCAACAAGATGAAATTCAATAAAGACAAGTGCAAGGTGCTACACTTACAGACAACTACAAAATGGGGAATAGCCAGCTAAGCAGTAGTGCTGCTGAAAAGGATCTGGGGGTTATACTGGGTCACATTGATTGTGAGCCAACTACAGATGCAGTTGTAAAAAAAATTAATATCATGCTGGGGTGTATTAACTGGAGTGTCATAAGTGTGACCTGGGAAGTAACTCTTCCATTATACTCGGTGCTGGTAAGGCCTCTCCTGGAGTATTGTGGCCAGTTCTGGGTGCCACACTTTAAGAAGGACTTGGACAAGTTGGAGAAAGTACAGAGGACAGTAACAAAAATGATAAAAAGGTTTAGAAAACCTGACCTGTGAGGAACAGTTTAAAAAACCCAGGGCATGTTTAGTCTTAAGAAAAGAAGACTGAGAGGGAGCCTGTTAACAGTCTTCAAGTATATTAAGGACTGGTGTAAAGAGGCCAGTGAGCAATTGTTCTCCATATCCATTTGAAGATAGGACAAGAAGTAATGGGCTTAATCTGCAGCAAAGGAGATTTAGATTAGATATTAGCAAAAACTTTCAACTATAAGGACCGTTAAGTACAGGAATAGGCTACCAAGGGAGTTTGTGGAATCCCCATCATCGGAAGTTTTTAAGAAGTTAGACAAACACCTTTCAGGGATGGCATAGGTATACTTGATCCTGCCTCAGCATGGGGTAATGGACTAGGCGACCTCTCAAGATCCCTTCCAGCCCTACATTTCTGCGATTCTATCCTGTGATTCTGTCCTTTGTGATTTTTACAGTTGAATGCTGTGATAGCACAGCCAAAGCACTGCGATTTACAATGGAGAATGAGCCATAGGAGCTGATGAACTCTTAAGGAATAACGTTCCTGTTTTCATGCAGTTGTCCCTGCTAATAAAAACTGAAACGTAGAATAGAACATTTCACTGGGGGCACTGGTAGATTTTTTTTTATTTTTTTATTTTTATTTTTTTTAAGAAGATAATTCTACCAGTTTATTTCTTCTCATAGAGTTTACTGTAAATGTGTAGCCTCACTTTCCCTACATGGCACAGGCTAATTTTTGGACTGTTTTTCTATATTTCTCAATTGTCTCCTTTGGTGTGGCAGTTTACAGAAGCGCATTGCAGAATGCCGCTACTGGCCAGTGGAGATTACCAGGGTGCCTGTGGTTACTTCCACCAAAGGGAAATCTAGCAAGTTAGACAAGGTAAATATGCCTAGAGATTTGTATGTATGTGTATGATTGTATTTTGGTGCCATTTTCCATCAGCGGTTCTGCTAAGCCAGGAACAGTTTCCAAATGGCAGAGGTAAGTTAGGGAGGGCTAGAGGCTTTGGTAATGGAGTAATCAGCCTTACAAAGCTGTCAAACAAATAGCAACGTTTCAAGTTACAACACACAACTATCTTGCTAGTGCTCTTTTGTACCATGGCAACTGAAGAGGGATTACTTGGGAAAATAACTGCTTGGGAAAGTGATTAGCTGATCTTTCCTTTGGCCAAGATGTTCCTTGAGCACCTCTCAGATGTTCAGGGATCCTAAACTGGCCATATGATTTTGCAGCAATGACTAACTATGTTCTCCTTGCCCCATACTGGACACTAAGCTCCTCATAACTCTAGCAGAACATTCTGTTTCCTAGTCAGCTGGTGAGTGCCTTTAGAGGCTTATCTCTTTGAGTGCCAGGATTCAGCCCAGTAGGAACAGAGCACTTGGCTTCACTAAGAAAATGTGTCCTTGACTTGCAGAGATTGGAATAATATTGGGTATGGAAGGACTACAGCATATTCTTTCATGCTGACACAGCTTTATGCCAGCTGGGGAAACTTCAGTGACAGGACACCATTGATATAACTTTGTTTTATTAGGAATTGGGGCAGTATGCAGAAGCCTGCAGTGATGGCCTGAAAACCTTGCAAAGAACAGTCCTGAGAACAATCATTTAGCTAACTCATGCCTGGTCTTGTTTGCCTTTCCAGGGAGATGATGATGGACAGATTTTCTTCCATGGCGTGGCATACGTCAACATGGTGCCTTTGCTGTACCCTGGTGTGAAGCGCATACGAGGGGCTTTCCGTGTATTTGCATATCAAGACAGTGAGGTGTTTGGGAAGGTGAGAATGGGCTTGTACTGTACACTGCAGTACAATCTCCTTGTCCATCTGTGTTCATGCATCACATGTTTGGGAGCAGTCAGGGCTATCAGAATGGTATTTTAGTTTGCCTTTACAATAAAGCTGGCTCTGGATTCACTGGATTTCCAAGCTTATTGGAGCAGTTTCCTAAATGAGCCAATTTATTTCCTAAGCCATGGTATGAGGCAGACATCTTGTGCAATGGGGTTTGGGGATTGAAGGGACCCTTAGGACATGACTTGTCTGCACTCCTTTCTCTGGCAGCAGCTAATCAGTGTTGTAAAAATCCTCTTCCCCCTTATGATAGGTGTTCACCACCACTTCTTAGTGAGGCAGGTCCTCCCTAGGAAAATATAGTGGTTACTGGATCAGTGTAGTTACCACCAAGGATGCTCAAAAGATTTTAATTAATTAAAAGGACCACATTGAGGTTGTAATTCATACAGTTTTTTCTGTTTTCGTTTCTCTTCTCCCCTTCCCCCAACCATGTTACTTTAGGCAAATATTAACATTCATGTTTCCCTTGACCAATGTTGAACTTGTTTCTGTGTTTGTCCCAAAGCAGGAGAGACTCACACAAGGGAAAGTAAGTTGGTTTTACTGGTCCCCTCATTCACCTTAACTGTTGACTGGGGATCACAAATATCCCAGGTGCAGTCTAGTAGCTGGACCTGGATGAAAACACCAGCCCTTTCCTGTGTGAGTCACACAAACTTTATCCTTCTAGGAGATGGATTATTGAAAAACAGGTCCAGGCAGACAGCTTTCCTCTAGTCTCTGCTCCATAGGGTGACCAGATGTCCCGATTTTATAGGGACAGTCCTGATATTTGGGGCTTTTCCTTATATAGGCTCCTATTACTCCCCACCCCCATCCTGATTTTTCACACTTGCTGTCTGGTCACCCTACTGCTCCACAATATCCCAGTAATGCTTTGGTGATGTCTTCTTTCCCATATGGTACTCCCCACTGGGTCACAATTATAAAAATACGTTGTAACTTGCAAATAAAACAACACATGCTCTCTCTGTCTCTCTTACATTCTCATTTCCTGGTTCCTTAATGCCATGGACTGGACCTTATGCTTGATGAGAGCTATTGTCCAGATGATGTAGCTAATTCAAACCAACCTAAGTTATTGCACTAACCATAGCTTTTAAATAGGTGCTAAATTGCAGGTGATGCAACCCTCCTATGCAGAGATAAAATGTTATTTAAAAAGGCAACCTTTGAAAAATGTTTAGTGATAATTTAATGATTCATTGCTGTGCTCTAACATGTGAGTGTTGAGGCAAGAAGGATGGTGAAGTCCAGTCCCACAAGCTGCATTTCTTTTTTTGCCTCAATTTCATAATTTCCTTCTTTTTCAGACTAAGTGTCTATTCAGCATTTTACGTGATCTTGGGCATCAAGCCAATCTGAACAAATTAGGGCCAGTGATCGCAGCAGCAAGCTCCCCTCATTCAAAAGCTATGCCCAGTAGGAACCAGAAAGAGGATAAAATGACCAAAGAGAAGGATGTTCTAAGAAAGGTAAGGGTTAGAGAGAAATTTACCCATGGTTATAAAGCTCTTGGGCCTTGCCATGCTTGTGTGACCTGGGGTGCCTGGGGCAGACCTCACTGAAAATGCCAAGGTTAGGGAAAGCTGCAGAAGGGAGGGCAGATACACCCAAAACTGGTGGTTAACACTGAAGTTAAGTTCATCAACCAGTCACAAACTGTGCTTCTGATCTCCCCGACACTGGTTATCAAGAAGCTAAAAAAGAAATCACCTAGCCCCCTTTATTGCATTCCAGTTCTCTGGCTCCCAATCAGCACCTAAGTCCAGGATAGTGAGAAGTTATTTAAAAAACTGTGCTCACTATATAAAATGTTCTTCTGACCCCAAAGGGTCAGCCACATTTCCAGGTCAGTATAAGTTTGGTTCTTACCCGAAATACCACGCTGCCAGCCAATCCTTTAGTTCCTAAAACTAAAGGTTTATCATAACGAAAAAAGAAAGAACAAGAGAGTTGTTAAATGGTAAAGCACTCAGATACATACAGAGACTTCAAAGTCCATATATCAGGTTCGTAGCAATACTGGTGAGATTGCTGGCTTGAAAGTCCTTCTGGAACACATCCACAGCTGGATGGGTCATTCAGTCCTTTGTTCAGAGCTTCGTTTGTAGAAAATACGATGGTATCTGATCGTCTTCGAACCTCCGACTTTCGTTCTTGATTAATGAAAACATTCTTGGCAAATGCTTCAAAGCGAAAGCATTTGCCAAGTTTGTAGAAAAGTTATTCAAGGGTAAGAAGCAGGAATGAAGACAAAATGGAGAAGATGCAGCTGCCTTTTATATTCTTTTGCCATGTGGCTTGTACTTCCTGTGTCCCAAACACAAGCTTCACAGCACATGGCATGGAAAAGCCTTAGAATTTTCTGTCTACCGACGTGCCCCTACATGCCTTGCTGTCTCATAAGGTGTATCCCTTACCCTCTCTCAATGGGTCAGTTGTATAGCAGATGACCCTTGATGAGCTATCGAACAGGCTAGGCAGTGCTGTTGCCAATCTGTCTGGGGGTGTTACCCAGAAACACAGCACAAGTTTGGAAATAACTGATATACCCTACATATCTATAACTTACCATAAAAAGGTGATACAAACATATACACAAGATTATCATACTTGGCAAATTATAACATTTTCATAGATACCTTACACTGCATATCTGGCCAGATTCTTTGCAATTTTATAATATGGTATCAGTAATATCACAAAATGTCCCACATATTCCATACAGTGTCACAGTTTGTATAAGAGAAAGCAGATTTGTGGAACTCAGAAACTTGGAAACGTTGCATGTTTTAGGACAGAAGGGAGGCAGGGGGGCCAGCTAGTATTCCTTCTTCCTGAATGATTGAAAAATCGTCATCACTTTAGAATTTCCTAATACATGATGCATGAACCAAATCTAACATTGAGAATGGCTTGGCTGTTTAATATTCATGGCTTTCAAAACTGTAGCACGGTAAGCAGGTAATAAACCTCTGTTTTACTGCTCTCTTGGTGTCACAGGGACTGGATTAATTTTGGGAAGTGTGAGGATCTTTGAATACTGAACAATGTAGACCTTCTTTCTCTTGCTAGATGTCCACTACGCTAAAATCTCAGGTGTCAGAGACTGCTATAGAAACTGAAGCAACAGTGTGTCAGAACCTGGAAGGACAGGTCAGTGTGTGCTTTAAAGAGATGGAAAGAATCTGTAAACTGTCATTGTGTAAATTCCCATAGCCCAGATTCCAGCATCATCTACATAACTGACTTCTGCTAGGAGAGCTGAGGACTGGGGACTTTCACCTCTTTTGCAGCTACCACAGTGAGATCTCTCTAGTGACAGCTGTGCACACATTATCATTCAAGTGGGGGATCAAAAATATCGGGAACTGAATTTAGGAGGGTTCTTCAACAGTTTTCATATTTTGGCTTCCTTCTCAAAAAAAAAAAAAAGAATCTGAGGAAATTGTTACTCCAGACCTGTGCCTTTCTCTAACTCGATTTTTCTGTGATATAAAATCTTGAGATCAGATAAGAAAACAAGCTGTTACTCTATGATTCCAGCAGAGTCCTTGGTAAACATTTGGCATTGTGCTAAGGCTTCAGTCATGACAGCAGTGACACTGAAAAATGTGACACTGAGAGAGCAAGGTTCTCTTGCAAGGTTCCCAGCAGGGCTGGTACAAGGATATGTTGCACCCTAGGCGAAACTTCCACCTTGCGCACACACACCCCATGTCCAGCCCCCACCTTCCTACGGTCAAGTTCCCCCACGGGGGGAGGGATAGCTCAGTGGTTTGAGCATTGGCCTGCTAAACCCAGGGTTGTGAGTTCAATCCTTGAGGGGGCCACTTGGGAATCTGGGGCAAAATCAGTACTTGGTCCTGCTAGTGAAGGCAGGGGGCTGGACTCGATGACCTTTCAAGGTCCCTTCCAGTTCTAGGAGATGGGATATCTCCATTATATTATTATTATTATTATATTATTATTAATGTTTGTCTTCACAGCAATATGTAGATGCAGGGACATTCCTGGTGATGGAAATAGAGCTGGCCAAGGCCTTGGTACCAAAACGATTGCCGGAGGAGCTCGCCAGTCGGTGCGTAAAGGCGTGACTGTAACACTGGAGTCAGTGGTTTGACTGTAAGCTCCTCAGGCCAGGGACTGTTTTGTAATATATCTGTTAAATGTCATGCACACTTGTGGTGCTGTATAAATAATAATGGGCCTGATCCAAAGTCCATTGAAATCAATAGAAAGAATTGCCTTGACTTCATTGGGCTTTGGATCAGGCCCATTAAGAACAGAGAACTGGTGTGGGTTTGGAAGACAGGAAGATAGATTCACATTTCACCTAGCCTTGTATGGTTCTTTTTAATGTATAATTTATTGAATAGGAAAGAGAGAATACTGAAAACAGATAAAATCCAGCATGTGCGGAAAAAGGGCCTCACAAACTCTCTCGATGTACAACTGAATCAACAGACCTAAGGGAACAGCACAGGTGGGCAGAGGGATAGGAGAGGGTGTGAGGGAGCTACTGAGACTCGGCTGAGGGGGTGGCAGCCCACTTCAGACTGGGAAGGGTGGTCCCAGCAGTTCCTACCTGCTCACCAGCCCTCTGGGTCCCACTCTTGCTTCCACCGCTCTCGCTTCCACTGCCCCCTTGTCCTCCCACCCCCATGCACAAGTTTACATGGGGGCAGAGCCCACGCAATAATTCCATTGCATGGGCACTACTCCCCATTGCTCCTGGAACAACACAGGAATTGCCATAATTCAGTAGGTCACTGGCCTACATAAACTGGTATGCTCTAGCAATGGCCTATGTCTGGTGCATGAGAGGAAGTTGAAACCCCTTTATAACAGCCTTCATTTTAACTTTGTTTACACCAGTTCTACTTCTGGGCAATTTCACTGAATTTGGTGTTATTGGTCCTGATTTATACTGCGGTAAGTGAGATTGGAATCAGGTTCAGAACACCCAGCCAGTTGTGCAATGCTGAACATTGGGCAGGAGGGCTTCTGGCCTGTGTTATACAGGTCAGACTAGGTGACCACAGTGGCCTTGGGATCTGGGAATCTGGATTCTGGGTTTGAAATCTGAATCTATTCTGGCCCTGGATGGTAATCAGGTTACACCCAGAAGTGTGCTCATCTAGTTGCAAACGTTATTCCTGTGTATGTCAATACTGAATCATTTCTGGACTCGTGTTTAAAATACTGTGAATTCCATAGTCAGCTTCTGTGGGCTGAGTTTAAGGTTCTCTATCAGTCTAAACTCATATTTCCAGCGTTATTTGCCTGATCATTGACCCTTAACAATATTTTCACAATATTTGCTAATGATAAAGTAGATAATGCTGTACAGTTTTCATTCCTGACAGTAGTCATGGATTCCATGAGACTGGTATTGACAAACATACAAGATCTGAGATGTGGGGGTTCATAGGGCAGCAGGTGGGTAGGTAAGTGAGGTAGGGGATGTACTTTGAATATTTGTACTGATGTTGAGCATTTTCAGAGACGAGCCCGTGGCAATGTACAGAGGTGGGTGCTAGAGATCAATTAAAACATTGCAGGAATAGAAAGGGCTAGAGCAGTGGCTCACAGCACAAGTACTAGACACTGGACTAGATAGTACAGGACAGTCAGGTTTGTGAAAAGAGCCTAGGGACTTTATTTGCGTTCATACTAAGCCCCCTTTATACCCTTTAATGTAAATGAAAATCAGGCCTTGGGCCTTTAGTGAGGTGTGAGGTTTTGAGCACTGGCCTGCTAAACCCGGGGTTGTGAGTTCAATCCTTGAGGGGGCCACTTAGGGATCTGGGGCAAAAATCAGTACTTGGGCCTGCTAGTGAAGGCAGGGAGCTGGACTCGATGACCTTTCGGGGTCCCTTCCAGTTCTATGAGATAGGTATATCTCCATATATTTTTATATTTAACTAGTTATCCAAGAAGTCACGATGAGCCCCACACACTGAATGTAGAGATTTTTGTCTGCACTGAGTTGTTCTTGGTCTATGGTATGTCTACACGGCAGCAGGCAGGGTAATTTCCAGTTCTACTTGAGCTGGTACACTGAAAATAGGAGTGTGGCTGTGATGGCATGGCAGCAGTTCAGGATAGCTGCCCAAGTATTTACCCAGGAGGTCAGACAGGATTGTACTCGGGCAATTAGCCCAAGCCACCACCCGTGCCATCACGGACACACTACTGCTTTTAGCATGATAGTTCAAGCGCATGTATGTCTGGCTGGGTTGGGAATTGCCCTTCCAGCTGCTGTATGGACATTCCCTGTGAGGCTTCATAATTTCTCCCATGATCTGATTGTTTCTGTGCCTTATCCCCAAGCTAACTATAACAGGCCAATAACCCTAGAAATACAAACTACTTGGGTCCAGGACAGATTGGGGCTGCTTTCTGCACATGGAATAGCTTCCTTCTGCTTTCTCTCACACAGAGTTAAGGAGATGATTCCTCCACGCCCTCAGCTACCACGCCGGAGTGCAGGAGCTAAGAAGGTAGGTCCTTTCTGTGACTGTTTTCCGCTCCACAGGTGTCTAGTAACCCTCCACGATCCTCATTTTCAAGTCCACACTACCGAGAAGTCAGTAATAGAATGAGCTAAAAGGGCTATGTCTACACTACAGCCTGTATCAACATCATGAATAAACCACCCCCTGAGCGACATAAGCACTTGTGTACACAGCGCTATCCGACATAGCTTCTGCTGTTTACAGAGGTGGTTTTATTATGCTGACGGGAAAGATCTCTCCTGTTGGCATAGAGCAGCTTCACCAGATGTGCTGCTGCTGCAGCACTGTACATGTAGTCATGCCCTAAGATTTGCAGGAAACACGTTCCTTTCTAAAGGACAAACAGAATGAAGAAAGCGTTTAGGGATATATTGTGTATATATGGTACTTGTATCACACCTTTAAGGAGCTCCTCCCCTAATCTGTGTTAGCTAGACTCATGGAAAATCAGAGAGGGAGGAAACAGCAGTAGTTGGGTTTATTCCCCCCCCCTTTCACTAGGTTGGGCATGCTTCCAGCTACAGAGTCCTTGGGGTCTGTTCCCACCGCTGCAGTCACCAGGACCTCAACTTCCAGCTCCAGGATACATGTCTTTGTGCACCTCTTCCACTCCATTACAGCCTGTTCATGCTTCTGGGTCTTAATTGCTTTGTCTTTAAAGTCCAGGGTTTGCTGGTGGGCAGCCTTTTCTTTTTCCAGGGCAGCCTTTTCCCAGGAAAATTGCACATCAATTTCCATTTGTTTTCCCTTTAGATCATCACTTGATGACCTGGGATACCACAGAGAACCCCCTCCTGCCAGAACAGGCACCCCTCCACTCCTGTCTTGCTAAGTTAGACACTCCAGTCAGCTTCAGCACAGACACAGAGGTTGGGCCACACCTGTCTGCAGTTCACTGAAACAGAGGTGCACTCAGCTCAAGGGCTTCTTAGTTAACAGGGATTTTCCCAGTGCCCAGAGTTCAGCCTTCCTGGCAATTTGCAACTTGTGTAGTTCTAGCCTCTTCTGATCTTCACTCTTACTTATTTTGCTTCCTTTTCTGTCCCTATTTCCCTTACCTGAAATAAGCAAACAGAAAATAACAAACCAGTAACCACTGTGTCTGTTCTCCAGCCACCACACTTAAAACTCACTTAAAATCACTACCAGTATCTCAAAGCAATCAGCTGTGCACAGACCGTGCTCGACTACACCACTGTGACGGGTTGGGTCACAGAAACCCCCTTGGAGACTGCCAACTGATGTGCCAAGACTACTTCTGCCCCTGCTTTCCCTGCCAGCTTGGGACTCCAGCACCGTGTCTAGAGACACGACAGTCTGCTCCAACACAGACCCAGGATCTGAACCACGTGCCCCAAAGCTGCAGATTTAACTGAAAGCAACTTAAGAAGTGTTCCTGTCTTTAACACTCAGATGCTCAACTCCCAATGGGGTCCGAACCCCAAATAAATCTATTTTACCCTGTATAAAGCTTATACAGGGTAAACTCATAAATTGTTCGCCCTCTATCGCAATGATAGAGAGAGATGCACAGCTGTTTGCCCCCCCCAGGTATTAATACATACTCTGGGTTAATTAATAAGTAAAAAGTGATTTTATTAAATACAGAAAGCAGGATTTAAGTGGTTCCAAGTAATAGCAGAAAGAACAAAGCGAATTACCAAGCAAAATAAAATAAAACACGCAACTCTAAACCTAATATAATAAGAAAAGTGAATACAGATAAAATATCACCCTCAGAGATCTTTCAATAAGCTTCTATCACATGCCTTCCTAGTCCGGGCACAATCCTTTTCCCTGGCACAGTCCTTGTTCCAGCTCAGGTGGTAGCTCGGGGATTTCTCATGATTACAGCCTCTTTTGTTCTGTTCCACCTACTTATATGTCTTTTGCATAAGGCAGGAATCCTTTGTCCCTCTCTGGGTTCCCACCCTTCCTTCTCAATGGAAAATCACCAGGTTAGAGATGGATTCCAGTTCAGGTGACATGATCACATGTCACTGCAAGACTTCATTACCCACTTGCCAGCAATACGTATACAGAAAGACTTACAAGTAAAACAGAGCCATCTACAGTCAACTGTCCTGGTTAATGGGAGCCATCAAGATTCCAAACCACCAATAATGGCCCACGCTTTGCATAATTACAATAGGCCCTCAGAGTTTTATTTCATATTTCTAGTTTCAGATACAAGAGTGATACATTTATACAAATAGGATGACCACACTCAGTAGATTATAAGCTTTGTAATGATATCTTGCAAGAGACCTTTTGCATGAAGCATATTTCAGTTACATTATGTTCACACTCATCAGCATACTTTCAAAAAATCATAGAGTGCAACGTCACACTGACAAATAAAATTGTATTTTATGTAAAGCCTATTATACTACCGAAGAGATGACAATGTCTGAAATACTAGATTATGCTGGAAAAATAAAACAGGAGCAATATCTAATTATAAAGGAGAAAGCTTCTATTTATACACAGACACCTTAGTAGTTATCAATCACTGATGAGACGGATACGACAGGTTAATTGAGGCTGAGTCAGACATACTTAGCAGGAGGAGTGGGCTCTGTAACATAAGTCAATTTCAAGCTTTGTACTAGAAGTTACCTTTAAAGTCTGAATCCCAGGACCGGATTCCTGTTTCAGCTCCGGCTTCTCTGTTTTCTAGGCTGTGGAAGGTTACCACAATCAGATCACTAGTATTGCTGGAGCCATCCTGGATGAGTACCATGAGCTGTTTGGGAAGCAGATGGTTGATGGTGGTGTAATAGATCATCACACCCTGGAGGAACAGAAGTGTCAACTGAACTATGAACTCAACAGCTCAGGAAAATACTTTGCTTTTAAGGAACAGCTGAAGGCAAACCTTCCATTTGTATCTCTTTGATTGCCTTGTCATTTCCTTTCTGACTCTTTCTCTTCAGCAGAGAGCTTCTGTACTTCAATAGGAACTTAAAATGACAGGTGCCATCTTACTGCAACTGAGGAATCCCTTTCAAATAGTCAGTACCTGTTCCAACAGGGGCATAAATTCTGAAGTTTCTCTTCTAACGGGGCAGGTAGTTGTCCAAACTTTGGTTGCATGCAGTGACGGATTAATGATTTTGCCGCCCCTAGGCCCTGAAATAATTGCTGCCCCGCCCGCCCCGACTCCACCCTTTCCCCGCCCCCATTCCAACCTCTTCCCCAAAGTCTCTGCCCCCTCCTTGCCCCATTGGATCCCTTCCCCAAATCCCCGCCCCAGCCCCGCCTCTTCCCCCAGCACGCCGTGTTCCCCCCTCCCTCCTCCTCCCTCCTCGCCCCACGAAACAGCTGTTTCGCGGTGCAAGCGCTGGGAGGGAGGGGGAGAGAAACAGGACATGGTGGTGTGCTCGCGGAGGAGGCAGAGGCGAGCTGGAGTAGGGGGGGGCGATGTGGGGAGGGGAGGGGAGCGGAGCTTCTCCATGGGTGCTCAAATTTGCCACCCCTGCAAATTTGCCACCCTAAGCCTAGGCCTTGTCGGGCTAGGCCGGGGTAGGCAACTTATGGCACGCGTGCCGAAGGTGGCACACGAGCTGATTTTCAGTGGCACTCACACTGCCTGGGTCCTGGCCTCTGGTTCGGGGGCCTCTGCATTTTAATTTAATTTTAAATGAAGCATCTTAAACATTTTAAAAACCTTATTACTTTACATACAACAATAGTTTAGTTATATATTATAGACTTATAGAAAGAAATCTAAAAATGTTAAAATGTATTACTGGCATGTGAAACCCTAAATTAGAGTGAATAAATGAAGACTCGGCACACCACTTCTGAAAGATTGCCGACCCCTGGTCTAGGCGATAATACGCCGCTGGTTGCATGTCAGGAGAATCTTTTCTGTCAGTGGGGTACAGCTACAAGCACGAAGTCACAAATGGCATGTGTTTGCACCACATTTCTAGGCAGGTTTAGTTTAGTTTCGAGCTAAAGGAAGGGATGGATAATCAGCTTTCCACATGCAGTAATCCTCTGTGTACAATTCTGGACCTGAACCATCCTACTAAGATGAAAAAAAGAGTTCACTTCTTTGATTTAGTTAGTCTTGGCCTATGCTTGTACCACTCTGCCAATTGACCCCAGCCGTTGGAGGAACTGCCCTTTCTGGGGGTAAGAGCAGAATTCAGTCTCCATGTGTATTTATCCAATGCTCCACCATGGACTGCTCCACCAATGGACTTGGGTCTGTCCAAGAGGGACCATAGTCAGCTAGGCTGAAAGTGGAATTCAGCTGCATTTACCCATCCCCTTAATCAGTGCTGTACATGGCCTTCTTTCATTAAATACATGTTATGGGTTCAGGCTAAATTAAGTTGGTGTTTTTTGGCTCTCTGCTGCTGCCACAGAGGAAAGTGGTAGGTTGAAGGTGGGGCCCTATTGTCAAGTAGTTGTTTTATGTTCTCTGCAGCATGCAGTGGTGAAGATTGTGAGAGAGAAGTACTTGAGGACAACAGCATTCAACAACCTGGAGCAGCTACAAGCTTTCTTGAGTGAGCTGTATGTGTACCTTGTGGATCAGATGCACGTTGCTCTAAATCAGGTAGGCAGACACCCAGTCACATAGTAAGAACATTGTCAAATGTGACTTGGAGTGTATTTATTTCACTATGGAGCTGAGGCCTAACACGGCTTTCTTGGAAATCAGTGGGGGCAGGATCAAGCTCTGAATATGCAATTACTACAATTAGCCTAACATGCAGCCCCGAAACATTGTCAGAAACATTTTTAATCTACAGTATCTAGGTATTTCTATGGTCCCATAGCCAGAGGTGAAAGTATGCCGGTACAGTCTGGTACGGCGTACCCGGCAAGAGCTGGTACGCCATGCCGGACTGGACCAGCTTCTCCGGCGGTGATTTAAAGGGCCCAGGGCTCCAGCTGCTGCGGGAAGCCCCGGGCCCTTTAAATCACCACCGGAGCTCCAGCAGCCAGGCTCCGTTGCTGGAGCTCCAGCAGCGCTTTAAAGGGACCGGGGCTCCCCACAGCGGCTGGAGCCCCGGGCCCTTTAAATCGCCTCTGAAGCCCTGCCACCGCTACCCCAGCCCTAGCCCGAGCCCTGCCGCCCCGGGGTAGTGGTGGTAGGGCTCCCGTGGTGATTTAAAGGGCCCGGAGCTCCGCGGCAGCCGGAGCCCCGGGCCCTTTAATTCGCTCCGGGGCTCCCAGCCGCCTCTGCAGCTGGTAACTCCAGGGTGATTTAAAGCCCCTGGGGCTCCCAGCCACAGACGGAGCCCCAGGGCCTTTACATCTTGAAAGGCCCCACCTCTTCCAGTTGAGGCCAGACCCCGCTCAGGACTCTGACGTACCGGTAAGTCCTTTAAGTTACTTTCACCCCTGCCCATAGCCATAGAATATGTATGTGTATGAGGTGTCTTTGGGTTGATGCATGTTAGGGGTAGATGAGGAGATGTCAGCTAGCAGACTCATATATATGATACAGATCTTTCATTGTGTATCAAAGAGCCACACTGGTGACATTACACAAATTAGTAGAGTAGGAAGCTTGCAATATTCTTGGTCCATATGGAAGTCCTTAGATGTTTCTTTGGTTTTTAAGATTGAGATCTTCTGATACCAATAGACCACAGGTGTAAATAATGGGGAAGACACCTCGCTAATATGATGAAGGTAGCTCAAAGTCCATGATTTTACACACCTGATAGTGAGGTACAGATAAGAGAGATGCAGGAATGAGTCCCATTTGCCATCAATAGTCAGAATGATTTATAATTTGTCGCCCAGCCTGTAATGTATTACATTTTGTATCACACTGGATTTGCACAGTGATGCCACAGAGTGACCTAGTTCATCCTTGCCAAACTTCTGTGTGCTGATTTGACTTCATTTTATCTCCTATGTCCTTGTCTCTTAACAGATACTGTCACAGGAGAGTACTGTCGTTGCCTCACCCACCTTCACAAGCTGTGAGCAGCTGCGACTCTTTGCTCATGAAGCCGAAGTCAATGAGGACTATGCTCTGGCATCTGTCTACTATCAGGAGGTAAGGGAGCTTCTCCCTTCCCTCTCTCCAGGCACGTTGTTTGGCACACAGTATGTTATAGGGATGACAGTGGGGCTGAAATCAGTGAAGACCTCAAGTTTCTTACTGTAACTCCACTGTAGGCTGGGCACAGTGAAGGAAGGATGATGCAGCTCAGTAGGCTTAGCACTTACCGTTGAGAGTTGTTTGTCAGGAGAAGGCTTATCTCAGGCTGAAGCATGACAGAGGCTGACCATGTCATTGTGGGCTTTCATCCTGATGGGGAGGGGAAAAGAACGGATCTGATGAGCTGTCACAAAAGGCAGCTAGAGTGAGAATTGGAAGATTATGTCACCTAACAAGAGGGGAAGGAGAGCTAGAAGGAAAAGCAACAAGAAGACTGGCTAAAGATGAAAAACTCTCTGCTCCTTACTGCCAGGTGAAGGAGGCAAAAAGACTGAAGGTGGGTAGACTGAAGGTTGATACTGGTCATGATCCCTGCTTAGGAGAAACTCTAGCTCATAGCAAATAAAGGCTGACAGTTGGCAACCAAATGTTGGGGTGAAGATACAGAAAGGGAGATTAGCATAAAACTGAAACTCCTCATTCTGCACAACTTCTGCATCAGTTAAAACTCCAGGGATCCTAACTGTAGCAATGGTATCTTATACCTAGAGGCTGGCTCGTGACCGCCAGATTGTCCAGCACTGGCTAGATTATGGGGCATTCTGCCTCCTGATGGAGGAAAATATCAAAGCCCAGGAGTGTTTTCGTGAAGCTCTTTCTCTGAATCCAAGTCACCTGCACAGGTACTGCTGGTTCTGGCTAGGAGGGGTGGCAGGGAGAGGAGTCTGTTTAATGTCACTGATTTAATCAGTTGTGAGTTTTTGTGGGTAACCTGTTTGACACCATCTCTAGCTTGCTGCTGTGTGGTATCATAGCTGTCATGATGGAGCACTATGAAGAGGCAGAAATCTTCTTTGAGGATGCCACCTGCTTGGAGCCATCCAGCATCCTGTCCTGGACTCTCTTAGGTATGAGATCAACTGAATATGTACCTTTGATAAACTCTGTAGACCTTTGATTTTGCTCCTTATTTTGGTCCTGATCCCCATTGCTTGCTCTGGTGCTGTAAGAGCAGGAGTATGGAATCCAACAGAACAGAGGGAAATAGGTGCAACAACTCCTCATTGTGCAATTCCTTTGTCCCCACTCAGGTTTGTTCTATGAAATACAGGAAAATGATATTCGGGTGGAGATGGCCTTCCATGAGGCTAACAAACTACTGAAGGCACGACTGGCCAAAGAGAAAAACATCGCTGAAGCTGCTGAAGGAGGAGGAAAAAAGCTGCACACTGTCTCTGCCACAGTTCTAAGAACTGTCACTTCTCCCCAGGAAGACACCCTATTAGGTAAGTCAGCAGTGTAGCCAGCAGCCAATCAGAGACTGGCGAGAAGGGCACTCAGATTTAACGTGGAGGGATGATGTCCAGTGAAAGGCATGAGAGGAAAATTAATGTTGGCTCTTTTGACCCAAGCAGTCAATCAAAGTGGGGGCACTGGGGATGTTCCAGTTGGAAGTAGAAATTGATGGAGTTTGGTATATTCTTATTGTAATCTTGTTTATTTAAAAAGAATATGCAAAGTCCTGTTTCTCTGACCACAGAGGGAACCAAGAACAAAAGGAGCAGCTTCTTAGCTTACCACCCCCAAGCCTGCCAACACCAGACCTGAAAGCTCTAGCTCTCTCTTCTAAGGGCGCGTCTACACTTGCAAAGTTACAGCGCCGGCAGTTACAGCGCTGCTCAGAGAGCGCAGAAGGGAACAAACCGCTGTTGTGTGTTCACACTGACAACTGCCTGTGCAATATGTGTTCACACTTGCAGCACTTGCAGCGCTATTCACAGCGGTGCATTCTGGGAAGCTATCCCACAGAGTATCTCTTTCTCTTTTGCCGCTAAGACATGTGGGAAAGCAGAGAGTGTCGCGGGGCATCCTGGGTCCAATTCCAATGCTCCGTGATGCATTGCTTCACATCCCATCAATCCCTGTGCTTCCGTCCACATTTGGCGCCATCTTTCAACAGTTTGTGTACTGCACGCCCTGCCTCTTTCGGGCTGCAGGAATGGATCCCGAACTGCTGACCAGTATGCTGCTCGCTCTGACCAACACGTCACGTGTGGAAGTGGAGTTATTCCTTAAACTACAAAGGCAAGAAGGTGTGACATTGATCTCACCACGCGTAATAGCTATGACAGGAGATTGTTTGTGGCATTCACAGGGGTGGAATGCTACTTTTGGGCTCGGGATCGAATTGTGATGAATGTCTGGGATGACGAGCAGTGGCTGCAGAACTTTTGCATGAGGAAAGCCACATTCATGGGACTGTGTGATGAGCTCACCATGGCCCTGTGGTGCAAGGACATGAGATTGAGAGCTGCCCTGTCACTGGAGAAGCGCGTGGCGATAGCACTGTGGAAGCTGGCTACTCCAGACTGCTACCGATCGGTTGCTAACCAGTTCGGAGTGGGAAAGTTGACCGTTGGAGTTGTGTGGATGGAAGTGTGCAGGGCCATTAATCGCATCCTGCTCCGAAAGACTGTGACTCTGGGCATGACACTGCATGACATTATGGATGGCTTTATACAAGTGGGCTTCCCTAACTGCGGAGGGGCGATAGATGGCATGCACATTCCAATTCTGGCACCAGACCATGTAGCCACCGAGTACATTCATTGCAAGGGGTATTTCTCAATGGATCTCCAGGCGCTTGTGGATCACCATGGGCATTTTAGAGATATTAACGCAGGCTGGTCCAGAAAGGTACATGACGAATGCATCTTTCAGAACACTGACCTGTTCAAGAAGCTGCAAGCAGGGACTTTCTTCCCAGACCAGAAGATCACCATAGGGGAAGTCGAAATGCCCATTGTGATCCTGGGAGACCCTGCCTACCCCTTAATGCCATGGCTCATGAAGCCATACATGGGGCAACTTGATAGCAGCAAGGAGCGGTTCAACAACAGGCTGAGCAAGTGCAGAATGACTGTGGAGTGTGCATTTGGCCATTTAAAAGCCCGCTGGCGCTGCCTCTATGGGAAGCTGGTCATGGCCAATGACAATATTCCTATGCTTATAGCCGTGTGCTGTACACTCCATAATATTTGTGAAGGGAAGGGTGAAAGCTTCACTCAAGGCTGGATCGCAGAGGCTGAGTTTGAACAGCCAGAGACCAGGGCTATTAGAAGGGCACCACGCGGGGCCATAAGGATCAGGGATGCCTTGAGGCAGCAATTTGAAGATGAAAGACACTAATTTTTATTGCTATGCTCAGGATTGCAGTGATTGTAATGCTAAGAGGTGATTGGTGCGCATGATGCAAGAAGGGGCCTTAACATTATTGTATGTTGCTTTGCGGTGCTATTTTTGCTTTCACTTAATAGAATAAAGATTGCTTTCAAACAAACACAATTCTTTTATTAAAAGACAACAACCGAAGGAGAGAGTCAAACGAAAAAATTCATCAGCAGGGAGGGGGAGGGGAAGTTTTCAAGAGGAGGAGGGGTCCCAGGATGGCTACAGATTTGTGTATGTCCAGGGATCATACCCAACCTTTTCCTTTGGAGTACAATGCAGTGGGTACTGTACTTCAGCAGGGCCAAGCTGCAGAGGGCTGGGTGTTGAGTGCAGTGGGTAGTGGGAGTCCACACTGCTGGACTGTGAGGAGGGAGGAGTGGAATGCTGCGAGTAGAGAGTGGAGTCAGATTGATAACAGTGTGTTGGCAGTGTGTGGGGGTGCGCATGGGAAAGAGTTTTGTGACAGCAGCTTCAGGGGAGGGCGGGCGCGGACCTGCTCGGTTTGCAGAGCCTAGTATCGGCTGGAACGTGTCCACTTGGTGCTCCATAACTGTTAGGAGCCGCTCTGTGGCTTCTTTTTTGTGTGCCGCGTTCTCCCGTCGGTCCTTCTTCTCGTTGTGCTGCCACTTCTTCAATTCCTGTTTCTCGGCGGACGAATGCATCATAACCTCACACAGAAAGTCCTCCTTAGTTCTTCTTGGCCACTTTCTAATTCTGTGCAGCTGTTCTGCCACCAATAAGGGAGATTGGCCTCCCAAGGTCATCTCTGTGAAGTTTAAATGCAACATTTTACAGAAGCAGTATTGTTTGCAACACAGACAACAGTGATTCAGTTCTTTAAAACACAGCCAGTACTCTCACACCTGTCACTAACTGGCTGACCCCAGGCAAGCACACATGAGCCACAAGACCCCCAAAATCATGAGTAAATCACTCTTCTTGGACCCTGTTGTACACTTGGCATGTGGCTCTTGGGTAGAGCCAGCACTGTAGGGTGGGCCTGATAATCATTCCTGTCCCCACACTTTCCACAGGAGGTGATCATTACGGAAGATAGCTCAGCTGCTGAGGGTGAGCAGGAAATCAAGGGAGGGTCTTCTCCAGGCCTGCGGCTTCCGCCCTGGCGCCTATGCGGCTAGCCTATGTGCAGCAATGGTTCCTCCCACCCCTCCCCCGTCACGGCAAAGTGGCGCGGGAAAGTTACCGTTAATGGGGCAAGAAACAAAGCAGCTCTGCCGAGGAACCTGCGGCAGTGGATTGCCCAGTATCTCCATGAGAGTTTCCTGGAGATCTCTGAGGGAGATTCTCGTGAAGTGAGGGAGTCTATCAACAGCCTGTTCTGGCACTCAGATTAGGCATGCGGTGGGAGACAAGCCTGCTTCCTGCAACCCTCCTGCCCCCAACAACTCGCTCTATCAATTCCCAAAATCAGATCTGCTTACCAGGGGCCTCCTCTCCTGTTTGCATTTTGCCAAGCTCCGACAGCTGTGACTGTCTAGGCTCTTCCGGGGTAGAAAAGAACTCCTGACTTCATGCATCTCTGGCCTCTGAGTCATCTTCTGCCTCTGGGTCTCCCTCCCCTCTTCGTCCAAGATTTCCTCCTCCTGGCTCGGTCCACTCTCGACTGGCACGTGAGCCAACAAAGTATCCACAGGGACCTTTGAAGTGGAGGTGGGGTCGCCACCGAGTATCACGTTCAGCTCTTTATAGAACCGTCAGCTTGTGGGCACAGCACCGGAGTGGTGGTTTGCCTCCCGGGCCTTGTGGCAGGCATTCTGGAGCTCCTTCACTTTTACCTATACTGCAGTGTGTCCCGGTCATGGCCCCTTTCAATCATGCATCGTGAAACCTGTCCTTAGGTATCATAATTCCTACGGCTGAAGTGCAGCTGGGACTGCACAGCTTCCTTTCCCCAAATGCCGATGAGGTCCAGTAGCTCAGCATTGTCAAAGCAGGGGATCGCCTGGTGCGTGGAGCAGGCATGGCCACCTGGAAAGATGCGCTGAGACCACTGTATGCATCACCAAGCAAACAGGAAGGGGACTTTCAAATTTGCAAAGGAATGTACGGGTTGGGGCTGACGGTTGGTCACCTAAGGGAAGGGCAGTAGAGTTCAAACCGATGACCAGAGAGGTGAGAACAGGCATTGTGGGACACCTCCCAGAGGCCAATTGCAGTGCTATAATTGCCATGGTGTCTACACTGGCACCGCAGCACTGTAGCCCCAGCACAGAAAGCTCTACAGCTCTCGTCGGGGTTGTTTTTTTTTTAATAGCGCTGCAACTGTGCAGTTTCTGCACACTAAGTGGCTTGACAGTGTGTACAACTTGGGAGTTACAACGTAGAAAGCTGCTTTACTGAGCAGAAACTTGCCAGTGAAGACAGGGCCTTATTGATACTTCATTATAACTTTGCAAGGTATTAACATAACCAAAAATCCATTCCCAGGGATTTGCATCCAGCGCAGTATTTTCCCAGCAGACCTGGGACTGGGCTAGTTCTGCAATTTTCTGAGTTCTCTCAGGTACAGCGTCTTGCTAAGAAGTGACCAATTTATGGAGAACTTTTCATTGCACTTAATCCATTGTGGGGTTTAGTTCCAGATGAGGCTCCAGATGGCTCCCCGAAAGTACAGCCAGATTCTGTAGAGCCTGTTGTAACCATCCAGCTGCCAGAAGATGATCCTGCAGTTAAACTGACCAAGAAACTTTCCCCCACTCTCAGTAAGAACAAGGAGACGTCCCAGAAAGGTTAGAAAGTGGGGTCTGTGGCTTAGAGAGAGGGGGGGATTTCAGTGCTGGGGCAGAGGGTTGGGACTTCACTGCAACCAGTGGCGAAGACGGGGTGTGATTAAGTACAGATAATACAGGAGATAGTCCGTAAAAGCTAACTTGCTGTTCAATTCATTAGGATAGGGTACAAAGCAGAAGGTTTGCTCTCCAACCCAGGTTAGGAATCTTCAGCTAAGTGGATTTTCTTGTAGATGGACCAGCCAGAGCCCGACTATCTACACTGCAATTAAACAGCCCCTGAACCAAGCCCCACAATCCTGAGTCATGACCCTGTCATGGGCCAGCCCCAGGTTTTTAATTGTAGTAGACATACCCTTTGTGACAATGGTGTAGCTTCCTTTTGCATCATTTATCAAAACTTAAGCACTTAAAAAAATCAAAGAAATGACTAGTTAAGGTCAGCTGTGGCCTATCCTGCTCACATAATAAACAAATACATGATATGGTTTTGGATTATCACTGTTATTCTGAACCTCTGGTCTTTTCAGCATCCATGAGCCTCTCTCGCTATTATTTCAGTAATGAAGAAAACTAGTGGAGGAGCACTTGATCCATCACATGCGGTGGCCCTTGTCCCCCTTTCTGGACTTTCACAGCCCTCCCACACAATCTTCATGGAAACCATACACTTCTTGATGGAGGTCAATGCTCTACAGGTCAGTACAGCATGAACTGGGGAAGGAAGGTGGCATTAGGATTTTGAACTCATTTCCATGGGTGACAGTTACTTCCCTGTGGTATTAATCTAGTGAGATCATGGCAGCTTCCAGTAGGATGTTCTTATGGGTTTAAAGAGTGGGCTATGCAGACTCAACTCATCGAACATCAGTCAAGTCAACATTATTGTCAAGTGCTGCCAAGATATGGCTGTTTAGAGACTTCAGAACTGAAATGATCCTAAGATGCATCAAAAATAACCTTAGCTAGGCAAAGTAATAGGAGTGTTCAAATCCACCACTGGTTTGTTGCAGGAAGAACAAGTAATCCAATTTTTGTCCATAAAAGAGCCGTTTCAAGGATAGTTTTGAGAGGAAATACCTATTATTTTGATGCATCCTACAGACCAGGTAGTCACTTCTTGGATCAGAATAGCCATCCACGCACTTCTGTGTGCATCAGAGTAACCTTTCACGTGCATGTGGAGTGCCTCCCTTCCAAAACAATGGCTCCTTGTGGGTTTCATCAAATGGAACTCTCCCTGTGACCTTGGATTTCACAATAGCCATCATACGTTACAATGCATCATTTAATCCTAGGAGTACAGAATAACTTCTCCCTAAAAGAGTTGTGAAGAGGACTCACAGCACATATATTGTTCCATAGACTTTCACCTGTCCACATCATTCTGATGTATAAGCATCAGGGGCGGCTCTAGCTTTTTTGCCGCCCCAAGCACGGCAGGCAGGCTGACTTCGGCGGCTTGCCTGCGGGAGGTCCCCGGTCCCGTGGATTCGGTGGCATGCCTGCGGGAGGTCCGCCAGTCCCACGGATTCAGCGTACCTGCCGCCGAATTGCCGCCGAATCTGCGGGACTGGCAGACCTCCCGCAGGCATGCCACCGAAGGCGGCCTGACTGCCGCCCTCGCGGGGACCAGTAGGACACCCCCTGTGGATTGCTGCCCCAGGCACGCGCTTGGAGCGCTGGTGCTGATAAGCATACATCTTTGACCTTAGTACTCCTCTACCACTGACGCATTGGGCAGTCTAGTTCCTCCTTTGATTACAGTCACTCTCTACTTGTGGTATTTCTTCCCAGGTGATGCCAGTACATTCACTATCTTCTGTCACTCTCTTCTGCCAGTTCTTCCTTTGCCTTCCTTGTTTTCTCTTTCCTCTCTTAGGTACCCAATTCAATGTTTTCTTACCATATTGCCTCATGCATTAAAATCATACAATGGTAATATCCCACAGGAGCACAAAACACTTTCCAAACCAATATACAAACAGAAGCCCTAGGAAAAGGTGTGCAGTGGGAGGCCATGGAGGCACCTGGGAGACTCACTGCCCAGACCTCCTCCTCAGTCCCAATGCCAGCTTGTATGTGCCCCACATCCCCTCATCCAGGTTCTGTCTCTCTCACACATTCATCCTCCTTTCAAGTTAAGACCAGCAGCACCAGTATCAGTCCATTGGATAACCTTTGTCCATTAGATCAGAGCTACTCTCTGAGCAACCACTGGAGGGTTGTCCGAGGGACAAGCTGCCTTCATAACAGCACTCCAAGCTCCTCTTGTCTGGCAACTTTTCTTTCAGTTCTGTCCCCACTATCTCCTAGCCTGTATTGACAGGGGCCTCCTCAAATGCAGTGACTTCCACATTGTGCTGTATGACGTTAACTTGACAGAGAAGCGATGGAAATTTGCTGAGTGTTAACAGCAAACAAAGACAACTAAAAGCAACTGAAGCTAAAATTTCAAAGGAAAAAATGTACCCGTTCAGTGTTTGAACTGCTAATGAGACACCCTCTCATTAAATCGAGGATGCCTTGAGGGAACATGTAAAGTCATCTTGAGACATTACCTGTGTGTTGCGATACATACAGTGCATGGTGAGCATTCTGGTTGTCTGTCACAGAGGAGGCTGCACGTTATCCCTTTTCTCCATGCTGGGAACAGAACAGGGGTTGGGATGTTCATAGCTGGTGTTAGTTTCGTTACAATGCCTGTGTGTGGCTTTCTCTTTCAGTTTGTTCACAGGGCGCTAGCACATGAGCTACTGTGCCAGCAGGAAGGACCCAGCTGTGAGTATTACCTAGTGCTGGCACAAACACACTTGCTCAAGAAGGACTTCTCTAAGGCGGAAGAATGTCTCCGAGAGGCTATCCAGATTGACTACCTGGTAACTGTTTTTATGCTGCCCTGAGCAGTCAACATCCTCTCTCAGAACACAAGGAGATTTGCAGAACAATACAGTATATCCGCTGCTATGTTCATTCCAATGGGTCAGGTCCTGAGGTCTTGACTCGAGCTTTATTCAATCAAATTCCCGTTGCAGTCAGTAGGAGTTTGCCTAAGCAAGGATTACATAGAAGTTGAGTAAGAACATCAGGAGTTGGCCTGGTTCACTTCTCTTCCCCTTTATTTAGTTCATTATTTTGCATTTTAGTTGATCTTTTACATGAGGCAACACATCAGGGGGAGGACTCCTCTTTGTGTAGATCTCCGTCTTTCTTTCCCCTCAGTGTATATGTTGCTCTTGGGGGAATTCTGCGCCACTGTGCAATGCAGAATTTTGCAGAAATTAACATTGTGCACGCAGAATTTTCTCTCCCCCACAGAAATGGGCTGCAGTGCTGCTGGCTACAGAGCCCAGCTTGCACACTGAAGGCACTGCCAAGGGGATGGGGAGGGAGCTAAAGGGTTCTTGACCGCTGCAGTTCTCAGAACGCCCTGTGGGAAGGAAAGGGCAGCGCAGGAAACTCCATGCAAGCCTGGGACCGAGCATCAGGCTGTTTGTCCCTCTGGATCCCTGGGCTCTGGGGCGAGGGTAGGGTGACCAAATGAGAGGAAGAAAATATCGAGCCACGGGGGCGGGGTCCGTCGGTGGAGCAAAAAATAAAGCCGAGTGCTGCCGACGGAGCAAAAAAACCAACAAGCCAGTGCTGCTGGCGGAGCGAAATATCCGGACAACTTGCGTCCTGACCAAAGACCGGTCGGGACGCGGGACAAACACCTAAATATTGGGATGGTCCCAATTTTATCAGGACGTCTGCTCACCCTAGGCTAGAGGGGCAGGTGTCTAGGCTGCAGGGGGGTGGGGGGTGGGTATCTGGGCAAGGGGGGGCCCCTATGGCTGGGCTCTGGCGGGGAGGACGGTAGGTATCTGGGCTAGGGGGAACCCGTAGCTGGGCTGGGTGGGGGGAGGGGATTTGGGTGTATTGGCTGCGGGGGTCCCCGCAGCTGGGCTGTGGAGGGGAGAGGTTGTGGGTGGGTGGGCTCTGCGGGGGATGGGGTGGAAGGGGACAGAGAAACAGGAGCTGGGTTGTCATAGGGGTTTCTTTAACTCTCTGCCCCGGTGGGGATTTTTCTGTGTGTGTCTGCATTGTTACAGACATACTTGCTGACAGGTATTTTGAATAAATTACAAAAATAATTTAAACTGGCGTGATTCTGCAGTGTTATTTTGACAAATAAAATTTGCAGAATTTAAAATATTGTGTGCAGAATTTTTAATTTTGGTGCAGAATGTCCCCAGGAGTAATATGTTCCTTTCTCCCTGTGTGAACATGTGCACTTCTCTATTTCATATATATAATTATGATATTCAGATGAAAGGGAGATGCATCTTTTGAGAATGTCAAGTTGAATAGAGCATGCAGACAGCAGCAGAACTAATATCGCTAAATGTTTTTTAATATTTGTATTTGTCACGGATTAGGCCCCCATTGTGCTAGGTGAAGTAGTTGTTGTGCAAGTACTCCTCGCTACAAACTCAAACTTGCTTGTATGTAAAATACATATCTGTAAGCAAATAGCCTTCATCATCTCCCTTACGTCTGAGCTTAGATGCTATCCAGTTAATCTCTTGTCCACTTTGCCCTACTTGTCTCACTTTGTCTAACTACTGGGTTTGTTTACATAGAATCCAAATGCTTGGGCACAGAAAGGGCACCTGTGCTACCTGAGTGGAAATCTTAGTGAGGCAAAGGAATGCTATGAGCGAACCATCAGCTTTGTAACGGATGCTTCTGAGATACACTTTGTTTACCTGCGACTGGGGTCGATCTATCTGAAAGAGAAAGAGGTGAGGAGCTGAACATGGGATCTAAAAATGGGAGATAAACCAAGGCAGGGAAAGTAACTATTCTGGATGAATACTGTGAATTGCAACTTTTATTTTCATAGCTGCAGATCAGACAATACAATTAAGTCTTTTAATGAACTCAACTCTTTGGAGCAGTTTACTTCTTTGTGTGTACAGTGCCTAGCGCCAATCCTGATCAGAATCTTTGGGTGCTGCTGTAATAATAACCCCAATAATTTTTCTAGCACTAGATATGGAGAGCTAAACATTTCTTGTTGGCTTGTTAATCTGAGGCTCTCAGGGGCTATACAGGCAGAACTGCCTGCTATGGGAAATGTGAGTAGGTTCTTGGCCACAACCAACAGCATTTGGATGGTAGTGTCCCCTCCTATATGAGCCCAGTTGAAATATGGTGGTTTCAGAGTGCCTGTGGAGGAAGAGCAGCCATGGTGCAGAGTGAATGGTTACATTAGAGAGAGCAACTTACTGATCTCTTCTCTTGGCAGTATGATAAGGCAAAGCGCACCTATATGCTGGCCTGTAAGAAGTCCTCATCCTGCCTGACCTGGCTGGGAGTAGGAATCGCCTGCTACAGGGTAAGAGAGTGAAAAGCATCCATGCTTGGCCAGTCTTTAGACAATTGCATGGATCTTGGGAAGATGAGATTATGACTTGACTTTCCACTGTTCCCCTTTCCTTAGGTAAAAGCTGTTCATCCAAACTATCTGGGGGGACCAGAGTTCTCTAAAGATATTCTTAGGGTAAAGGCCACATTGCAGTGGGTGCCATCATGGTTACATGCATGAGACTCACTGATGCTAAAATGGAAAGTTTGTGAGAGGAAAAAATACTCTAACCAGCTGTAGAACAGACAATCACTGTGTAGCAATTAACTCCTCCTGGGACTAGAATCTCTTTTCTCAGTGTGATGTCCTGCTTGGGGTACCCAGATCTGTGAGACACTGTCTTGACCCTCAGTCTCAGCAAGTGAGAGCTTTGCTCTCTGACACTAGCTCATCTGCCTTCCCGGCAAACTCTCCAGGATTCTGCCAGTCCAAACTTTGCCTTGCCGGTAACAGTCAATGAACCCCAATTCCCAAGTTCCCCAGAAACATCTCTCTGTGATGTCCAGAACTTCTGAGAGTGTCCAGTCAGAAGGAAAGTTTGCTGCCTCCAAAGAGACAGAACACACACCAGCCTGTTAGGTTAGCTCAAGACTTGCCCTTTACTATAATACACAGCACTGAGATGGTTTTGTAATAAAACAAGAATAAGTTTATTAACAAAGAAAAGAGATAAGTGTTAATAAGTAAGAATAAAAGAAACAGGTATGATTACAATTAAAACCAAACACAGCACACTTTCAAGTGACTAAAACTTAATTTCACAAGTTACTCTCTTTGTCTGGGTACTAGATAATTAAAAAAACAAATGTTAGACACCTGGAGTTAGTTTCTAGTGACTCTTGCCTTTCAGGCCAAGCAAATCCAGCTTTCAGAGGCTTGGAAGGTGCTGAACACTAAGTCCCCTCAGTGACGGATAACCAAAATGGGATTTTGCTTGTCTTTGTATCCCCTAAAGTTCAATGTCTCTGGAGCCAGGAAGGCTTTGTGGGGTGCAGATTCCATCCCCCATCATGATCGTTAAGCAGTCTCCTCCCCTTCTTGTTAGCTTGATGGCTTTGTTCAGCTTATATATAAACATATTTGCATTGTGATCAAGCTGGTCAGACAAATAAATACACATTCCTTTGTCTAGGGAAGGCTGGGCTTATGTGCTGCCTCCCAAACATATCTTAAGAACATATTTCCAGCACACATCAATAACTCTTTGTATACATTCATACACACACCATGCAATGATTTTGGAGACCAGCATGTTACCAGTTTGCATAAGATACCTTACGTAACACCTATTAGATACAGGTTATGACAACGTGTTGGGGCACTGAGTGTGTCAGACCTGCTGCGAATTACAGTCAGGGGTGAAAGTAAGTCCAGTGACTTACCGGTACGCTGGGGCCAGCTCTGGCCCCCAGAAGGAGCAGGGCCTAGGGTGGAAGGGGTGTGGCTGAAAGAGTCAGAGCCAGCCACTCCCCCCACCCCCCGGGGTAGCAGCAGCAGCCCGAGGCTCTTGGGGCTATTTAAAGAGCCCGGGGCTCCTCTGCTTCTACTGCCCCGGCCCTTTAAATAGCTGCAGGAGCCCTGGGGAAGCAGCGGGGCTCCCATGGCTATTTAAAGGAGCAGGGCGGCAGAGACAGCTGGAGCCCCGGGCCCTTTAAATAACCCCTGGAGCCCCCCACTACTCCTGGAGCTACTCCTACAGCGGGAGCCCCGGACTTTTTAAACAGCTCCCAGGGCCTCGCAGCCCTACCCCAGGGCTCCAGAAGTGGGGCTCTGGTGGCAATTTAAAGGGCCTGGGGCTCCAGCCTCTGCTGGGAGCCCCAGGCCCTTTAAATTGAACCCTGGGGAAGCCAGGCCGTCCCGGTACGGCAAACCGGTTCTTGCCGGTATGCCATACTGGGGCGTACCATAAGAACAGCCGTACCGAGTCAGACCAAAGGTCCATCTAGCCCAGTATCCGTCTACCAACAGTGGCCAATGCCAGGTGCCCCAGAGGGAGTGGACCTAACAGGCAATGATCAAGTGATCTCTCTCCTGCCATCCACCTCCATCCTCTGACAAACAGAGGCTAGGGACACCATTCCTTACCCATCCTGGCTAATAGCCATTAATGGACTTAACCACCATGAATTTATCCAGTTCTCTTTTAAATGCTATTATAGTCCTAGCCTTCACAACCTCCTCAGGTAAGAAGTTCCACAAGTTGACTCTGCGCTGCGTGAAGAAGAATTTCCTTTTATTTGTTTTAAACCTGCTGCCTATTAATTTCATTTGATGACCCCTAGTTCTTGTATTATGGGAATAAGTAAATAACTTTTCCTTATCCACTTTCTCCACATCACTCATGATTTTATATATCTCTATCATATCCTCCCTTAGTCTCCTCTTTTCCAAGCTGAAGAGTCCTAGCCTCTTTAAACTCTCCTCGTATGAGACCCGTTCCAAACCCCTAATCATTTTAGTTGCCCTTTTCTGAACCTTTTCTAGTGCCAGTATATCTTTTTTGAGATGAGGAGACCACATCTGTATGCAGTATTCGAGATGTGGGCGTATCATCCATTTATATAAGGGCAATAATATATTCTCAGTCTTATTCTCTATCCCCTTTTTAATGATTCCTAACATCCTGTTTGCTTTTTTGACCGCCTCCGCACACTGCGTGGACATCTTCAGAGAACTATCCATGATGACGCCAAGATCTTTTTCCTGACTTCTTGTAGCTAAATTAGCCCCCATCATATTGCATGTATAGTTGGGGTTATTTTTTCCAATGTGCATTACTTTACATTTATCCACATTAAATTTCATTTGCCATTTTGTTGCCTAATCACTTGGTTTTGTGAGATCTTTTTGAAGTTCGTCACAGTCTGCTTTGGTCTTAACTATCTTGAGCAGTTTAGTATCATCTGCAAACTTTGCCACCTCACTGTTTACCCCGTTCTCCAGATCATTTATGAATAAGTTGAATAGGATTGGTCCGAGGACTGACCCTTGGGGAACACCACTAGTTACCCCT
Organism: Trachemys scripta elegans; assembly: GCF_013100865.1. NCBI lineage: Eukaryota > Metazoa > Chordata > Testudines > Emydidae > Trachemys > Trachemys scripta. The sequence continues at coordinate 30,523,494 of NC_048307.1, forward strand.
CTCCATTCTGAGAATTTACCATTAATTCCTACCCTTTGTTCCCGGTCTTTTAACCAGTTCTCAATCCATGAAAGGATCTTCCCTTTCATCCCATGACAGCTTAATTTACGTAAGAGCCTTTGGTGAGGGACAGTGTCAAAGGCTTTCTGGAAATCTAAGTACACTATGTCCACTGGATCCCCCTTGTCCACATGTTTGTTGACCCCCTTCAAAGAACTCTAATAGATTAGTATTACTTACAGCTTACTTTCACCTCTGATTACAGTAAAACATGCACTCTACCAGTTGGTATTAGAGGGCTCCCAGAGACACACTCAGTACATTGTCACATAGGCATGCAATCACTGTGCTGGACTCCATTCTAAATGAGCACCTACCTGTGTGCAACCTAAGTGTCAACAGGAAGGATCCTTTTTCTTTTGACTCACATTGCTTCCCCCATTGGAAGGAATGTAGGCAAGTCAGCAGATGGGAAGGGCTACCAAGAATAACCCTTTCTTTATTAAAGATGTGAGGATTTTCAGAATGGTTTAATAAAGACAGAGAGACAGACCTGAGATCCCTGCAGCCATAAAGAGCGTAGCATCTCCCAAGGGGCTGCTTTGCAAGGTTCCCTCATCTGAAGAAAGTGAATGGGAGGGGTCAGGGTGACTCTACTTTCCTCCTCAACCATCGTAAGGGTTCCCCAGTAGTTTCTAAACTCTAGACACATGGCGGTGAAAGAGTGTTTGTTGCTTTCTTCAGTGAGAATAGTCCATGGGTAATTTGTAAGAGGACTGGGCTCTTCGGTAGTGTCTGAGTCAGTGATGAGGGGCTTTCCCTCCAGTCAGGAGAGCAGGAGAGTCTGACATTGCAGTTGTCTCACTCTCTCTGCTCTAAATTTGTTACACTGTGTCATTATTATTGTACAATTCAGAGGCGCCTAAAGTGAGGTTCATTTCTGAAGGTTTTTAACACTGATTTCTTCAGCTGTCATATACCAGGTGTGTGTTAAACTCTGAGCAATACTTCACCTGCGGTTCAGTTTTTGCTCATCTCTTTCTCTCTCTCTGTAAAGCTGAAAGAAATTGCGGAGGCAGAAGATGCCCTCTCTGAGGCCAATGCCCTGAATAACAACAATGCCGAAGTGTGGGCATATCTAGCGCTAGTCTGCATGCAAGTGAGTGTCTTATCTCAACATCAAATGTGATGAAACATGTTCTGTTTTATCTACATCAATGTTTATCTATATGTCTCAAAGGTGCCTCATTGGTAAAGATAGATAGGTTTGGGGTTTGTTCTCTGGAAACACACAAATGTGGAAGCATTTTAATGCCAAAAGAAACAATCTTCCCCTTTGTTTCTCATTACCCTTTCTCCTACTAAATATTCCACAGCTGAGGTATTCCTGTCATCCAGCCTTGTTAAAATGTGTCTCTTGACAGTAGCTGAAACACCTGATTTTGTCCTATCAAACAAGCTTCTCACAGGCTACTGATGTTTTTCAGGGAGGAAGGCAGTTGGAGGCAGAGCAGTCTTACAAATACGCAATGAAGGTATGTATTTTTCTTATCCCTTTTAGTCTGGGGGAAAAAAGTAGGATGAAGAGGTCGGCTCATGGTCTGATGTCAATTAAAAAGGAAGTCATCTATTTTTCTCAGCAGAGGGTTCTGAATATTCATATAGTGAGAAGTACTTGCCCTTTTTCAGGTTTGAATTATATTTGAAAATAAGATACTCAATTAAAGGTGATATTTCTGAGGCTTCTGCTGTCAGCTGCTATCATCTTGCTGACATATGATATCACTTCTGATACCAGCAGTAGGGAAATATTTGTACAATGACAAAGGCTATTTCTATTTTCTTTACAGTCTCTAAGTGGGATTAGTTGGTTGAATCCTCCTTCATGGCCCAAAGTATTCTAGGAAGATGTATCTTAGGTGCTTTAAGACTTGTTCATGTGTCCCTGTTTGATCCTCTTCTTTTCCATACAGTTAGAGCTGAAGAATGAGGAACTGCTCCAGGAAATCCATGAGGTACAGCGAATGGTTGGCTTCGGTAATCCATCGTTCTGAGCACTGCCTCTTCTCTGATCTATGGTCTCTTCTGTTCAGTCAGGAGATGGGTGAACATCATGGTCTTGGCCCTCATTCACTAATGAAACATTCCAAACGTCCAAACTCCTGCCGATATAGTGGATCATCAGGTGGTCTGGAGAAATTAAACCCCTCACTGGCACGGGGGTGGGGGAAGGAGAACCCCTAGATAAAAGGCCATGGGAATTAATTCCCCTTTTATGATGTGTTACATCAGTTCCTTGATGTAACATATAATACATTCATCAGCCCAGTTCATCTGCTTTATGAAAAATAACTCTCATGTACAATATAAGAAATAAAATAGCTCAGAAGCAATTAACATGGGGTGAGACTCTGAAAAGTAACTCTAAAAATGGTATCATGTGGTTACAAGTTGATAGTTTGTTAATAATTTTTCAGATCCTATTCACTTAGTTTAGGAGTAAAAATACAGGTGTTTTCCTCCTAACTGCCAGCTCTGTAAACTCCATCTGAGATCTGAAAGTCACACTGAGTTCTTTCAGGGTTATACATCTTCACCAGTATTAAAGCTTCTGCAGTTGACATGTAATTAGCAGTTTGGCCGATGATGCATGAGCCAGAATGGATTCCAGCTCTCTCTCCCATAGCTGTGTGTAAGCAGTGGCAGCAAGTGTATAAAATAGTAAAAACTTACTATTGTCGGTAAGCAGATATGACTTGAAATAATGACAGTGAACAGATTTATTGAGTAAGAAGGTACCATTTTTACAGTCACTTTTCAGAGTAGAACCATATTTTAAGGACCATTATCAGAAAAGTATCTTAGGAAGTGATTATAGTCAAAAAGTAAGTGAATGGTTTTATTATAATACACTGGTACTTGACCATTGGATACCCAACCACCATCTTTTTCTGTTAGGGTGGGGTTGGTAAAAGAAAACTACTCATAAACCAGCAGTTAGCCACTGATATTTCCATCATTCAGAACTGGTTTTATCAGGATTATACCTTTAAAAAATATATTATACATCTTTTCCTTATTTGGAGTCTTGTTCTTATTGTAGCACAATTTTGGCAGCCATATAGAAGGAAGGGTAGGAGAGATTATAATGCTGCGTTAATTTTATTCCTAATAAAATTAAGTTTCTGTACTTGAAACAATCTTTGTATGCTTCTTGTTTGTAAAGCCTCTAGGTTTGTCCTGGTGGGCTTCTGTGCTCGCATGCTACCTGCCTTTACCGATATATCACCAGCAGGTCTTAAATCAGCAGGAGGCTGTGCTTTTGTTCTAAGGCCTCCCCTAGGATGGGATTCTATTTGCACCAGATATTAATCTTAGTCCATCTTTTTATGCATTTAGAAACACCAAAAAACTTTTCCCAAAAGAGTTTATGTGGGTGTTCAAAAAACAAAAGGACACAAGTCCTGTCCGTATGTATTATCTGTCCCTTCCATCCCCTCAGGGCCGGCTCTAGGCACCAGCAAACCAAGCATGTGCTTGGGGTGGCACATTTTCAGGGGTGGCATTCCGGCCATCTTTTTTGTTTTTTGTTTTTTGTTGCTTTGGGCGGCAAAAGCCTAGAGCCGGCCCTGGCAGCAGCAGTGCGTGGTGCACGCAGGGCACCCTGGGGCTGCTACGGTTCACGCTGTGGGGGAGCAGCGCCCGTACCTTGTGGCTGGGCCGAGCAGGAGATACTCGTGCTGGGGGCCGCCCCGCGGGGCACAGGGAGCCACCTGCAGGTACCGCAGGGCGGCCGCCCCCCAGTGCCGCAGCCGGGGCTGGGCGAAACAGCCTGAGGACTGCAGCAGGACAGCCAGAAGCAGAAGCAGCAGCGGGGCCATAGAGGGTGGGGTGCTGCCATGCGGGGCCCGCATCCCGCTCTCCGGGGCTCCACTCCCTCTGGGGCTACCCTGTCCTGGCTCCTCAGCCCCCTGCCGGGGCGGTCCCCCAGCTCTGCCCTCCCGGGTCCGGCCGGTCCTGGAGGTGGGATCCCTGGCTGGAGGGACCCTGGGCTGAGGCGTGCCCCGAAAGCCCCACTGCTTACCCCAACCCTGCCAGTGCCGGACTGGCTGGAGGCAAGGGGGGAGCGGGCGGAGTCAGCACTGGTGGGGGGGAGCCCAGGGCTGGGGCGGCAGGGGGTGTGGGGGGGGGGGGGGGGGGAGCCCAGGGCTGGGGGGGCGGGGGGTGCGGGAAGGGGGGGAGAGAGAGACCAGGCCTGGGATGGCAAGGGGTCCGGGTGAGGGAGGGCACTGGTAAGGGGAGGGGGGGGTGAGAGCCCAGGGCTGGGGTGGGGGGCAGCCAAAATTTTTTTTGCTTGGGGCGGCAAAAACCTAGAGCCAGCCTTGCATCCCCTTATAAAAAATCTACTCTCTTGTTTATGTTTGACTTTTAAGAGGGCTGTTTTTGATTAATTTCTTTGTACTATGTTGTACAGAACTTACGTTTTACAACCTAGAGGTTGAGATGGCATTTCATAAACAAACATTATTATTATTTGTATCATTGTAGCGGTTGGGGGGCCAAGTCATGGACCAGGACATGCTAGGCACTGTACAAAACACAGAACAAAAAAGATGGTCCCTGCCCACAGAGCTTACAATTACTGATTTTTTTAATTATTATTTGAATTCTTGCTATCCTAAGCTAGGCAGGACGTTTATACTATTTAATATCTAAAATGACGATTTCCCATCCTTTAGTCAGATTGATAGTACTCAAAAGAGATATATGTGTTTCTTTTTCCCACTTATTTTTGTTTGATTTTTAAAACAGTTCAGTAGTTATGAGAACTGTATAAGGTACCAGCACCATAAAACCAGAGACCTATGTGTATTGAAGAAGAGTCCACCTCACCAAGAAAATTACCAAGAAAGATACAAAATCAACACAAAAAACAGAGATGCTTTGTAAGCCAGCTGGTTGGGTGGTGTACCTCACCGATCAAGCTGAAGAGGGTTTTGCAAACTAGAACAGATGCAATAGTGATTGAAACTGCTGGAGGTTTGTCCTCCTGCATTGTTATGATTAATAAACATTTATGCAGTGCCATAATTCTGCCACAAAGAATTTTCCATCTAAATTAGACAAGCATAGACCATGAAGTTAGATAGTGGAGGGGGGGTTGGAAAAAGGAGAGATGAGGGTGGATTATTATACAGCAAGTGACTCTCATAACTTCTGATGCTTTTAAGAAGAGACTGAGTGAGACAGGACAAAGGGAAGAGTAGAGAGTACAGGAGTAGAGAGTACACAGCAAGGCAAATGCTATGTGTTCTGAGGAGGGAGGATGGCAAAGATGCCTGATACCCAGGAAGAGGGATACTGTATAGGGGCAAGGCAGGAAACAATAAGAGGCAAAAGATGAAACATGGGCAGGGCGCAGAGCTGTTCAGAACCATAAGTGAAGATGATTTTGATCTTGACACAAAAAGAGACAGGAACTTGATGAAGGTACTCTGGGGGTGATATTACCAGAGAGGTGGGAAAGCAAGTATATTTGAGCTACTGAATGGTGGATAGATTGGAGAGGAGAAAATAATGGACACTGGAAAGGAGGAGATTAGGTATCCAGGCAAGATGCAACAATGATGTGAACCAAGATTTTGGTAGTAGGGACAGAAAGGAAAAAGCAGATTTTAGAAATGTTAGTGTGAGAGGTTTGGCAAGAAACTGGCTGTTAGGAGAGAAGGAAAGGGAGGAGTGATAGGATGTGGTACAAGCAAGTGATCTGTTAGTTCTCCGGATCGTTTTGTGCCGCTAATTGTCAGTGAAGCATCAGCTCTTTCCCAGAAGAGCATACAACCTTCCCCACACAGCAGTATTAGCTGTTGGACTAAAGATTTACCTCCTGCTTCCAACATTAACCCTATTTTGGAGGAGGGTTGTTTTAATCTGCAGTGAATAGGCAGGGCTGCCTGTTAAATAATGGAGGAGTGAATCATGTTGGGAAATTGTAACACATTGAGAACAGAACTGTATTGCTAGGGCCCTACCAAATTGATGGCCCTGAAAACGCGTCAGAGACCATGAAATCTGGTCTTCCCCAGTGAAATCTGGTCTTCTGGTCTTTTACCCTATACTATGCAAATTTCACAGGGGAGACCATTGTTTCTCATATTGGGGGAGTCTTAACCCAAAAGGGAGTTGCAGGGGGATTGCAGTATTGCCACCCTTACTTCTGCACTGCCTTCAGAGCTGGGCGGCTATTGTCCAGATGCCCAGCTCTGAAGGCAGCAACCTGCCAGCAGCAGCACAGAAGTAAGGGTGGCAATACCATACCATGCCACCCTTACTTCTGCGCTGCTGCCTTCAGAGTTGGGTGGCTGGAGAGTGGCAGCTGTTGAAGGCCTAACTCTGCAGACAGCCAGGGCCAGCCTTAGCAAGAGCAGGGCCCGATTCCTGGGGGCGGGGCTTGCCGCTGGCAAGCCCCGCCCCCAGGA